>NC_057810.1:89833192-89875981 GCF_018294505.1 Triticum aestivum
TTGACGCGTATTCATGAAGAAATCCTGGATTTGATTTTACATCACCTTAAATTGTGGAGTCGATGATCTTATCATCAAAGTCTATATAAGATATGAAATACACACAATCATGTTAAGAGGATATTCGGGTTTAACCAAATTATGCTAAGTTTATGACTTGAGCATATCCCCTAAGATACCAGTCTCCATATATCCGGAAGTATTGGAGAAGTTCAATATGGATATATTATATCAAAGATATATATGGTCATATTATACCTAATATGGGATACAGATCCTTGAGACATAGGGAAGATGGTGAAGATGATAGAGGAGCATGAATTGCCATATCTAAATACCATTGAAGCACTCATATATTTTGCAAAATTTGTCAGGCCTGACACTATAGTTTTTGGCAATTTATTGAGAGTGCAATTCCCTGAAAGGTATAAGGTTTGTGGAAGGAATATCCTAGGATATATCCAGGGCACAAAGAGTCTTGATCAATTTCATTCGGAAAATCAAGATGGGACCATGGTTTGATATATTGATAGTGGCTAATTATCTAATCCCACAATGCCATATCAAAGACTGGATTTGCTGGAAGAGTATTTTGAAAGAAGTATTTAGAATAGACTCTAAACGAGTCCTTCCAGTGATCATTCTATTTTATTTAAAGCATCAGAAAATGTGGATGACTTCATAAAATGATTGGCCACATGTGAAATCATGTGGAGATTATCATTATCTACCAAGATAATGTCACTTGTATTGCTTATGGGTTATATTTATCCTTGTGAATTACGGAAATGTAAGAGGATAATATGCAAACAGATTATTGTGATATTCACAATATCTCTATCAATGTTTACATTCCAGAACTAGGTTCGTGGAATTGGTATGAGATATTCTTGAGGTTTGCAAAGTTCAGGGGGAGTAAAATCCCAAGTTATAACCCGTTGGTGATCCTCATATCACTCATATTGTACTCTTTTTCCCTTTATGAGTTTTCCATGATGGTTTCTCATATAAGGTTTTTAACGAGACAATATAAATACAAGTGCGGATATATATCATATTGGTTTCTCCTTATATTTTTCCCACTGGGTTTTTAAAGGAGTTTTCGGTGGCATATCATTATAATGTTTCTCCTTAAATTTTTCCCACAGGGTTTTTGGGAGGAGTTTTTGGATTGCAATATACGGATGACAAATTGATCAAGGGGAAGTGTTAAGAAATAAAATATGTGATCAATTGTATGGGAGGGATGCCTCCTGAAGGTGTTTGTTGGGGAAGAGGTGTCTCCCCAACACACCCCAACACACCTCTTCACGCTGTATATAAGTGAGTCACCCACATTGCAATAGACTAAGAGAATCATTTGTGTCTCTCCTTTATCTCCTTTACTTCCATACTACAACAAGACGAACGAACATAGGAGGAAGTTATTACCACGACGCACCACTGCCTACGGTTACCGAGCGCCCCATCCCCATAAACCAGTGAGAGTGTGAGACGCGGCCTTGCCCCTCGCCAGTTGCCGACCATGGAGAAAGAGGCCGCGGGGGAGGCGCGCGAATCCCATGGAACCGCACGGAAGCGGGCACGGAGCGGCGGCGGCGGCTGCGAGGATTTCATCACCAGGCTCCCCGACGACATCCTCGGCATCATCATCTCCCTCCTCCCCACCAAGGACGGCGGCCGCACGCCCGTCCTCTCCCGCCAATGGCGCCACCTCTGGCGCTCCGCGCCTCTCAACCTCGAGGTCAGCACCCGACCCCCCGGCGCCGCCGGCCCCGTCCCCACCCCCTCCCGCGTCCCACCCTCCGCCGTCTCCCAGATAATCTCCCAGCACCATGGCCCGCGCGCCGGTTCTCCTTCCACTGCCGCGGCGCCGGCGACCTCTGCGCCCAGGCGGAGAGCTGGCTTCACTCCCGGGCCCTCGCCAGCCTCGAGGAGCTCGACATCGCTTACGCCAGCCCGCGGCTGCTGGCATCAGTGCTCCGCTCCGTATCCACCACCATCCTGGCTGCCAAGATCAACGGGTGTCATTTCCCGGGCGAGATCGTGCCGGCCATGAATTTCCCCAATCTCAAGAAGCTCACCCTGTTTCACACTTCCATCTCAGAGGACGTCTTGCACGCGCTGCTCTCCGGCTGCCATGCCTTGGAGAGCTTATACATGGCCCAAGTTTCTGCTGCTGGTCGCCTCCGTGTTAGCTCGCCGACTCTTAGGACCATTATCTTCAGTCATAGCTCTAGTGAAATGGCACAACTGGTGATCTTGGATGCTCCTCGCCTTGTAAGGCTACTCTTGCCGTATTATTACGGAAGCGATCGTGTGACTATCAGGGTAGCTAGGGCGCCAATGCTGGAGATATTGGGCCCTTTCATAGCCGCCGTCTCCAATATCCTACTCTTTCAGGTAGCGGCAACGTTGTCGTCCAATCTTGCATTCGGCACTCCGACATGCAGATAATAATTTTTATGTCCATTGTTTGCTTTCTTCAGGGAATAAGCCCGGTCGGCTCGGCAAACTCGATGCGCACCGTCAAGGTTTTGGCTCTCAGATCTTCTGCAGATAAGTTGCATGCGGTTCTTAACATCCTCAGGTGGTTCCCCTGTCTCGAGAGGCTCCATGTCACTGTGAGTACTCAATTTTGCTTGTTTGATTAAGTTTTTGATTTGATTCACATATTATAGTCTACTCATGCCTCTTCTTCCCATTTGCAGTTTGGTAAACACCATGATATGGATCAGCAAAATGAGCCTCAGCATGACCCACTACATCCAATCGAATGCCTTGAGACCCATCTAAAAAAAGTGGTGTTTAAGCCATTCGAGGGCTATGGGAAACAGGTTGACTTTGCCAGGTTCTTTGTGTTGAATGCAAAGGTGCTAGACAAAATTGAATTTGAAGCATATAATCACTACGGCATTGAAATGGTGGGCTATGAACACAAGCTGCTACAAGTGGAAAACAGAGCCTCTCGGCACGCTCGGTTTGTATTCAAGACTATTTCATCCTGACTGGGTACCATGTCAATAAGCATATCCATGATTGGTCGGTCAGAAGCCGGCCCCTGCCGACAGCCTTAGACAGGGGTAATGCCTGAAGATTGAAGTGTCTTGTGCTAATTTGGTAGATGGTGTTGATGCCTGAAGATTGCACCACCTTCCGTTGTCTGCTCTGTTTCTAGTCTATGGTTCCTCTGTAATTCCAGTAACTTATTGTATTGAAGTTTGAGTTTACTGAGATGTAACTCAGTGCCATCTGTCTTGTACAGTACAAATTAGCTTCTCCCTCTCTAAAGAAATATAAGATCTTTTAGATCACTAGCTAGTAATTGTACTCTTTCCTAGAGCAAGTAAAGCATTGGATTTGGCCAAGGACCTGGAAATAATGTTGGCTTTGGCAGGGACCCTTGTGTGTACTGCTTGATGCTTGTCAACTTGTTTTCTGCATTGCTGCTAGAGAGATTTAGTTTTTCTAGACATGTTTGTTGCTTGCAAAACCAGGCTTTTGCTGGATCCTTGTCACTGTGGCCTGTGTGGCTGGGGTAGGCTATCCTTTAGGTAGTAGAAGAGATCCGAGGTCTTGAAAGTACGGTTTTGACTAGATTCACTCCATTTTTGTTGCTGGACGTGCATACTTTTCCAGTAGTGTGTGGCCTGTTGTAGAGCTATGGTGTTTTTAGAGCATAAGTATTCCAAAAAAGGAGTGGTGAACACTTGATGACAATTACTTAAATCTCTTTCAGTATACTAAGACTAGCCACAATGGAGAGTAACATACATTAGTAACATACGCATATCCCTAGACTATGTTATTACCTCAATAGTGGATAGTAACATAAGTGTGGTAACATGCAAAGCTTCATTTATTAGATTATAGACTCATATTGCATTGGGACATGTGATGTTACAGTAACTAGCTAAGTTACTAGTACTACATCTCTCCTCATTAACTCACCGTCACATAAGCAAATTTGCTGAGTTGGACTCGATGTTACTATCGAAGTTACTCCCACTGTGGCTAGTCTAACTACTCCAAGATGGCTGGGAATAAGAATGCTACTGTACCAAGTACGGTGGGCACAGTTTTTTTTTTCAATACAATCTTGTAGGAATGCTGTTGAGTGGAGCCAAGCTCATTCCATGGCAACAGCTACTGCTCAGTTGCTCAAGGATTTTTTTTTTTAGAAACCTGGATATTGCGTCCACATGTGCAGTTTTCAGTTAGAAGCATGACGAACGAGAGGTTCAGTTTCCTCCCAGTTTTATGTCCTACTGAAGATACTTTGCCCACCTTCAAAGAAAATACGATGCACCTCTTCCTAAATGTGCTCTTGCTATCTCATTTGCAGAGGCCTGCAGATTTATTTATTTATTTTGCGAAAAAAACTCAGATCTATTATAAAAAGTTCACCCGAAATTGAAAGCACCAAAACACCGAGTAAAAATTACATCAACGTCCCTGGACCACCGCCGGTACCAACGAGGTGCCGACGCGCCGTTGTCTCTGCTCTTAAAACGGAGCCGGGCTGACCTTATAGATGACAGTCTACGAGTCTTCGTGCACGTGCCCCTAAGGACCAACATCACGGAACCGCAGTTGTCATCGTTGAACCCTTGAATTGATCTAAAAACTTCACACCAAATCTTGTCGTCGCGTACACACGACGGGAAACCCCAACCTCGACACACCGAGAGGGTGGCGGGAATATACACTAGAGTTTGATCTAATCCATATTGACAGATGAATTTGAGGAGGATCGAAGCCTAGAAGACTGAATCAAGGAAGAAGCGCTGCCGGCCATCCGAGCGCCACCCCCGCGAGAACTAAAACCTTAACCTATTTACTAGTCGGAGCCGAGGCATCATGGTTCCCCTCCCTGCCACTGCCCGGCGGAGTGGAAGACAAAGGGGAAATGCTTCCACAGGCTCGTCTGCAGACATCCAGGGGAGGAAGACTTTGTCATAGTCGCCTTGCAAGAGGGGAAAGAAAGACGTGACATGGAGATTGTGATTGGGTTCAGCTCAACCGTAACCGAATATGGTTCCTCGCGGTTCTGTCAGTGTCTTCATTCATTCCCTAACGTCAGTTCCCGTAGGCCAAACCACCATTCCCCCCATGATTTTCTCCGCAACGAGGGTTGGTTCATCGGTAGTGACATCAACGTCAAACAAAGAAGATGATCATGGTGAGAAAACCATATTTTCCACGTCTTGGACACCACCCAACAATTACAGCATATTAGTTTCTGCATTGTTGGATTAAAGCATCTCCAACAGATGACCAAACATTTGATGCCCTAAACATGGTCTTAGGTGAGAGAAGGTTTCTGGAACCAGCCATTGTTTTGGGTACCGCTCGAAATTTCGTGATCCCGAGCGGTTACTGCGTTTACCGCTACCCCACGAGAAACACTCATACCGAGCAAAAAAAATCAAGTTTTTTTGAAAATTTTGAATTCAAACTCTAACCCATTTAAATATGTAACATCTCTGATGTAGAAACAGAACAGGCGATGGCGTAGTGGCAAAGGCATGCTCTCTAGAGCTGCGAGTCGCGGGTTCGAGTCTTGAGGCCAGGAATCAAACTCGAGACCTGAGAGCTAGCGGCAGCGTTTGGTGCGTGTGAACAGCCACTATGCTGGGGACAATTACTGATCTCAAATAGTTAAAACATTTTCTATATCAACTTTGAAATATTTGAATTCAAAATTTGATTTTAAATTTCGTCCAAATTTTTTTCGGTATTTCGTGGTTACCGTGCTAACCATGAATTTCGGTGCCCCTCGAGAAAAAAGGACCGCTTGGGATCCAAAACCTTGGAACCAGCAAAGTTTCTGCTTTTCCAAAAAAAGCCCTAAAACTAGTGCCCCTAAAATTTAGAAAGCAATCAAAACATGAGATCCGACGATGAGGAGGCAGGGAATGAAGCTGACGGTTGTTGAGCGCCAATTTTGATATTGGTTGTCGAATGTTGTCATGGCCGAGACAACAAACAATGGCGTTGGGGTCTTCCAAGGGCCAAGGGGCCGGGGGATGTGGCCAAATCCGGCGTAGCCGCGCCCATCGAGTGCTTAGAAGGAACGGCGGATTAGTGGTCACGGCTGCCGCTAATCGACATTGGTTGGCGATGGCGATGTTGCGGTGACCATCTCAGGGCTGGGAGGGCTGAAATCGGCGAAATCAAGGCAGTGATCACGGGAGTTGTGGCGGACGTCCCGAGCGTCAGGGCTGGGGGTGTCTGACGAAGTCATGGCGGCGGTGGCGAGTATCAGTCCAAATCGACTGGGGTAACGACACAGTAAGAAAGTTTCACCCAGTGGTGTTTTTTTTGAGAAGGTACCGTCTGTCATTTAATAAAGCAACCAGGATACATCTTGGTTACACCCACACACAGACAGACCCAGCCAGAATGCTCCAGAAGCACCAGCTGTCCCGACACTTTGCAGAAAGGATCCCATAAAAGGAAAAATTACAAACAAGACCTTGGAGACCCCTGCACAAAAACGCCAACTCTCGTCTCCACGAGCCGCCGCCGCCGAAGATGCCGTCGGAGAAGGAGACGAAACACCACAGAACCTTGACCCGACAAGCTTCCTCGCAGATAAACTGCTTTCTGGACCTCTCATGGATCCCGCCGTCGACGGCGAGAACACTTTCTCTGGGGAACGTCGGCCGGGGAAGACCCCGAGCTTGACCGGGCCGCCGCACCGCTCAATCCAGTCGACCATGTAGATCAAATGGCCAATGCTCATGTCAACATGAACTTCAACGCGTTCCTAGAGAAAACCAAGCTGAAAGATGATGGCAGCAACTATACGGACTGGGTCCGGAACCTGAGGATCATCCTCATAGCTGCCAAGAAAGCATATGTCCTAGAAAGACCGCTAGATGAAGCACCCATCCCAGAGAACCAAGACGTTTTGAACGCTTGGCAGTCACGTGCTGATGATTACTCCCTCGTTCAGTGCGGCATGCTTTACAGCTTAGAACGTGGGATCCAAAAGCGTTTTGAGCAACACGGAGCATATGAGATGTTCGAGGAGCTAAAAATGGTTTTCCAAGCTCATGCCCGGGTCGAGAGATATGAAGTCTCCGACAAGTTCTATAGTTGTAAGATGGAGGAAAATAGTTATGTCAGTGAGCACATACTCAAAATGTCTGGGTTGCACAACCGCCTATCCCAGCTGGACATTAACCTCCTGGAAGAGGCGGTCATTGACAGAATCCTTCAGTCGCTCCCACCGAGCTACAAGAGCTTTGTGATGAACTACAATATGCAGGGGATGGTGAAAACTATTCCTAAAGTATTTTCAATGCTGAAGTCAGTTGAGGTAGAGATCAAAAAGGAACATCAAGTGTTGATGGTCAATAAAACCACCAAGTTCAAGAAAGGCAAGGGTAAAAAGAACTTCAAGAAGGATGGCAAGGATGTTGCCGGGAAGAAGTCAAAGAATGGACCCAAGCCTGAGACTGAGTGCTTTTATTGCAAAGGGAAGGGTCAGTGGAAGTGGAACTGCCCCAAATACTTAGCGGACAAGAAGGACGTCAACACTAAAGGTATATGTGATACACATGTAATTGATGTGTACCTTACCAGTGCTCGTAGTAGCTCCTGGGTATTTGATACTGGTGCCGTTGCTCATATTTGTAACTCAAAGCAGGAGCTGCGGAATAAGCGGAGACTGGCAAAGGACGAGGTGACGATGCGCGTCGGGAATGGTTCCAAGGTCGATGTGATCGCCGTCGGCACGCTACCTCTACATTTACCCACGGGGTTAGTTTTAAACCTCAATAATTGTTATTTAGTGCCAGCTTTGAGCATGAACATTGTATCTGGATCTCATTTAATGCGAGATGGCTACTCATTTAAATCCGAGAATAATGGTTGTTCTATTTATATGAGAGATATGTTTTATGGTCATGCCCCGCTGGTCAATGGTTTATTCTTAGTGAATCTTGAACGTAATGTTACACATATTCATAATGTGAATACCAAAAGATGTAAGGTTGATAACGTTAGTCCCACATACTTGTGGCACTGCCGCCTTGGTCACATTGGTGTCAAGCGTATGAAAAAGCTCCATGCAGATGGACTTTTAGAGTCTCTCGATTATGAATCATTTGACACATGCGAACCATGCCTCATGGGCAAAATGACCAAGACTTCGTTCTCCGGAACAATGGAGCGAGCAACCAACTTATTGGAAATCATACATATTGATGTGTGCGGTCCAATGAGCGTTGAGGCTCACGTGGGATATCGTTATGTTCTCACTCTCACTGATGACTTAATTAGATATGGGTATGTCTACTTGATGAAACACAAGTCTGAGACCTTTGAAAAGTTCAAGGAATTTCAGAATGAGGTAGAGAATCAATGTGACCGAAAGATAAAGTTCTTGCGATCAAATCGTGGAGGAGAATATTTAAGTCACGAATTTGGTACGCACATAAGAAAATGTGGAATCGTTTCACAACTCATGCCGCCTGGAACACCTCAGCGTAACAGTGTGTCCGAACGTCGTAATCGCACTCTATTGGATATGGTGCGATCTATGATGTCTCTTACCGACTTACCGCTATCATTTTGGGGATACGCTCTAGAGACAGCTACATTCACTTTAAATAGGGCTCCTTCTAAATCCATTGAGACGACACCGTATGAATTATGGTTTGGGAAGAAACCTAAGCTGTCGTCTCTAAAAGTTTGGGGATGCGATGCTTATGTCAAGATACTTCAACCTGAAAAGCTCGAACCCAAATCGGAAAAATGCGTCTTCATAGGATACCCTAAGGAAACCATTGGGTATACCTTCTACCTTAGATCCGAAGGCAAGATCTTTGTTGCCAAGAATGGATCCTTTCTGGAAAAAGAGTTTCTCTCAAAAGGAGTAAGTGGGAGGAAAGTAGAACTTGATGAAGTACTACCTCTTGAACCGTAAAATAGTGCAGCTCAGGAAAATGTTCCTGTGGTGCCTACACCGACTGGAGAGGAAATTAATGATGATAATCAAGGTATTTCGGATCAAGTTGCTACTGAACTTCGTAGGTCCACAAGGACACGTTCCACACCAGAGTGGTATGGCAACCCTGTCCTAGAAATCATGTTGTTAGACAACGGTGAACCTTCGAACTATGAAGAAGCGATGGCGGGCCTAGGTTCCAACAAATGGCTTGAAGACATGCAATCCGAGATAGAATCCATGTATGAAAACAAAGTATGGACTTTGACAGACTTGCCCGATGAACGGCGAGCGATAGAAAATAAATGGATCTTTAAGAAGAAGATGGACGCGGATGGTAATGTTACCATCTATAAAGCTCGACTTGTCGCTAAGGGTTATCGGCAAGTTCAAGGGGTTGACTACGATGAGACTTTCTCTCCCGTAGCGAAGCTGAAGTCCGTCTGAATCATTATAGCAATTGTCGCATACTATGATTATGAGATATGGCAGATGGACGTCAAAACGGCATTCCTTAACGGCTATCTTAAGGAAGAACTGTATATGATGCAGCCGGAAGGTTTTGTCAATCCTAAGAATGCTAACAAGGTGTGCAAGCTCCAGCGATCCATTTATGGGCTGGTGCAAGCATCTCGGAGTTGGAACATTCGCTTTGATGAGATGATCAAAGCGTTTAGGTTTATGCAGACTTATGGAGAAGCCTGCGTTTACAAGAAAGTGAGTGGAGCTCTGTAGCATTTCTCATATTATATGTAGATGACATACTTTTGATGGGAAATGATATAGAACTTTTGGACAGCATTAAGGCCTACTTGAATAAGTGTTTTTCAATGAAGGACCTTGGAGAAGCTGCTTACATATTAGGCATCAAGATCTATAGGGATAGATCAAGACGCCTCATAGGTCTTTCACAAAGCACATACCTTGATAAGATATTGAAGAAGTTCAATATGGATCAGTCCAAGAAAGGGTTCTTGCATGTATTGCAAGGTGTGAGATTTTGCTCGGCTCAATGCCCGACCACGGCAGAAGATAAAGAAGAGATGAGTGTCATCCCCTATGCCTCAGCCATAGGATCTATTATGTATGCCATGCTGTGTACCAGACCTGATGTAAACCTTGATGTAAGTTTGGTAGGAAGGTACCAAAGTAATCCCGGCAAGGAACACTGGACAGCGGTCAAGAATATCCTGAAGTACCTGAAAAGGACAAAGGACATGTTTCTCGTTTATCGAGGTGATGAAGAGCTCGTCGTAAAGGGTTACGTCGATGCTAGCTTCAACACAGATCTGGATGACTCTAAGTCACAAACCGGATACGTGTATATGTTGAATCGTGGAGCCATGAGCTGGTGCAGTTGCAAGCAGAGCGCCGTGGCGGGATCTACATGTGAAGCGGAGTACATGGCAGCCTTGGAGGCAACGCATGAAGCAATATGGATGAAGGAGTTCATCACCGACCTAGGAGTCATACCCAATGCGTCGGGGCCGATCACTCTCTTCTGTGACAACACTTGAGCTATTGCCCTTGCCAAGGAGCCCAGGTTTCACAAGAAGACCAGGCACATCAAGTGTCGTTTCAACTCCATCCGTGAAAATGTTGAAGATGGAGACATAGATATTTGCAAAGTGCATACGGATCTGAATGTCGCAGATCCGTTGACTAAACCTCTTCCGCGAGCAAAACATGATCAACACCAGAACTCTATGGGTGTTCGATTCATCACAATGTAACTAGATCATTGACTCTAGTGCAAGTGGGAGATTGTTGGAAATATGCCCTAGAGGCAATAATAAAAGGATTATTATTATATTTCCTTGTTCATGATAATTGTCTTTTATTCATGCTATAATTGTATTATCCAGGAAATCATAATACACGTGTGAATACATAGACCACAACATGTCCCTAGTGAGCCTCTAGTTGACTAGCTCGTTGATCAACAGATAGTCATGGTTTCCAGACTATGGACATTGGATGTCATTGATAACGGGATCACATCATTAGGAGAATGATGTGATGGACAAGACCCAATCCTAAGCATAGCACAAGATCGTGTAGTTCGTTTGCTAGAGCTTTTCCAATGTCAAGTATCTTTTTCTTAGACCATGAGATCGTGTAACTCCCGGACACCGTAGGAGTGCTTTGGGTGTACCAAACGTCACAAGTAACTGGGTGACTATAAAGGTATACTACGGGTATGTTCGAAAGTGTCTGTTGGGTTGACACAGATTGAGACTGGGATTTGTCACTCCGTATGACAAAGAGGTATCTCTAGGCCCACTCGGTAATGCATCATCATAATGAGCTCAAAGTGACCAAGTGTCTGGTCACGGTGTCATGCATTACGGTACAAGTAAAGTGACTTCCCGGTAACGAGATTGAACGAGGTATTGGGATACCGATGATAGAATCTCGGGCAAGTAACATACCGATTGACAAAGGGAATTGTATACGGGGTTGCTTGAATCCTCGACATCGTGGTTCATCCGATGAGATCATCGAGGAGCATGTGGGAGCCAACATGGGTATCTAGATCCCGCTGTTGGTTATTGGTCGGAGAGCCGTCTCGGTGATGTCTACGTGTCTCCCGAACCCGTAGGGTCTACACACTTAAGGTTCGGTGACGCTAGGGTTGTAGAGATATTAGTATGCAGCAAACCGAAAGTTGTTCGGAGTCCCGGATGAGATCCCGGATGTCACGAGGAGTTCCGGAATGGTCCGGAGGTAAAGAATTATATATAGGAAGTCGAGTTTCGGCCATCGGAAAAGTTTCGGGGGTCACCGGTATTGTACCGGGACCACCGAAAGGGTCCCGGGGGTCCACCGGGTGGGGCCACCTATCCCGGAGGGCCCCATGGGCTGAAGTGGGAGGGGAACCAGCCCCTGGTGGGCTGGTGTGCCCCCCCTTGGGCCCCACCTGCGCCTAGGTTTGGGAACCCTAGGGAGGGGGCGCCTCCACTTGCCTTGGGGGGCAAGGCACCCCCCCTTGGCCGCCGCCCCCCCAGGAGATCCCATCTCCTAGGGTCGGCGCCCCCCCCCAGGGACTATATATATAGAGGGGGGAGGGAGGGCAGCCGCACCCTTGCACTTGGCGCCTCCCTTCCCCTTGCTACACCACTCCCTCCCGCAGATGCTTGGCGAAGCCCTGCCGGGATCCCTGCTGCATCCACCACCACACCATCGTGCTGCTGGATCTTCATCAACCTCTCCTTCCCCCTTGCTGGATCAAGATGGAGGAGACGTCTCCCTGACCGTACGTGTGTTGAACGCGGAGGTGCCGTCCGTTCGGTGCTAGGATCTCCGGTGATTTGGATCACGACGACTACGACTCCCTCAACCCCGTTCTCTTGAACGCTTCCGCTCGATCTACAAGGGTATGTAGATGCACTCCTCTCTCTAGTTGCTAGATGAACTCATAGATTGATCTTGGTGAAACCGTAGGAAAAATTTTATTTTCTACAACGTTCCCCAACAGTGGCATCATGAGCTAGGTCTATGCGTAGTTCTCTTTGCACCAGTAGAACACAAATCTGTTGTGGGCGTAGATGTTGTCAACTTTCTTGCCACTACTAGTCTTATTTTGCTTCAGCGGTATTGTGGGATGAAGCATCCCGGACCGACCTTACACATACGCTTACATGAGACAAGTTCCACCGACTGACATGCACTAGTTGCATAAGGTGGCTAGCGGGTGTCTGTCTCTCCCACTTTAGTTGGAGCGGATTCGATGAAAAGGGTCCTTATGAAGGGTAAATAGAAGTTGACAAATCACGTTGTGGCTTTTTCGTAGGTAAGGAAACGTTCTTGCTAGAACCCTATTGCAGCCACGTAAAAGATGCAACAACAATTAGAGGACGTCTAACTTGTTTTTGCAGCAATTGCTTTGTGATGTGATATGGCCAAAAGTTGTGATGAATGATGAATGATATATTGTGATGTATGAGATCATGTTCTTGTAATAGGAATCACGACTTGCATATCGATGAGTATGACAACCGGCAGGAGCCATAGGAGTTGTCTTAATTATTGTATGACCTGCGTGTCAATGATTTAACGCCATGTAATTACTTTACTTTATTGCTAAATCGTTAGCTATAGTAGTAGAAGTAATAGTTGGCGAGCAACTTCATGGAGACATGATGATGGAGATCATGATGATGGAGATCATGGTGTCATGCCGGTGAGGAAGATGATCATGGAGCCCCGAAGATGGAGATCAAAGGAGCTATATGATATTGGCCATATCATGTCACTACTATTTGATTGCATGTGATGTTTATCATGTTTTTGCATCTTGTTTACTTAGAACGATGGTAGTAAATAAGATGATCCCTCATAATAATTTCAAGAAAGTGTTCCCCCTAACTGTGCGCCGTTGCGATAGTTCATTGTTTCGAAGCACCACATGATGATCGGGTGTGATAGATTCTAACGTTCACATACAACGGGTGTAAGACAGATTTACACATGCAAAACACTTAGGTTAACTTGACGAGCCTAGCATGTACACACATGGCCTCGGAACACAAGAGACCGAAAGGTCGAACATGAGTCGTATGAAAGATACGATCAACATGGAGATGTTCACCGATCATGACTAGTCCGTCTCACGTGATGATCGGACACGGCCTAGTCGACTCGGATCATGTAACACTTAGATGACTAGAGGGATGTCTAATCTGAGTGGGAGTTCATTAAATAATTTGATTAGATGAACTTAATTATCATGAACTTAGTATAAAATCTTTGCAAAAATGTCTTGTAGATCAAATGGCCAACGCTCATGTCAACATGAACTTCAACGCGTTCCTAGAGAAAACCAAGCTGAAAGATGATGGCAGCAACTACACGGACTGGGTCCGGAACCTGAGGATCATCCTCATAGCTGCCAAGAAAGCATATGTCCTAGAAGGACCGCTAGGTGAAGCACCCATCCCAGAGAACCAAGACGTTATGAACGCTTGGCAGTCATGTGCTGATGATTACTCCCTCGTTCAGTGCGGCATGCTTTACAGCTTAAAACCGGGGCTCCAAAAGTGTTTTGAGCAACACGGAGCATATGAGATGTTCGAGGAGCTGAAAATGGTTTTCCAAGCTCATGCCCGGGTCGAGAGATATGAAGTCTCCGACAAGTTCTATAGTTGTAAGATGGAGGAAAATAGTTCTGTCAGTGAGCACATACTCAAAATGTCTGGGTTGCACAACCGCCTGTCCCAGCTGGACATTAACCTCCCGGACGAGGCGGTCATTGAGAGAATCCTTCAGTCGCTCCCACCGAGCTACAAGAGCTTTGTGATGAACTACAATATGCAGGGGATGGTGAAAACTATTTCTGAAGTATTTTCAATGCTGAAGTCAGCAGAGGTAGAAATCAAAAAGGAACATCAAGTGTTGATGGTCAATAAAACCACCAAGTTCAAGAAAGGCAAGTGTAAGAAGAACTTCAAGAAGGACGGCAAGGATGTTGCCACGCCCGGTAAGCCAGTTGCCGGGAAGAAGTCAAAGAATGGACCCAAGCCTGAGACTGAGTGCTTTTATTGCAAATGGAAGGGTCACTGGAAGTGGAACTGCCCCAAATACTTAGCGGATAAGAAGGCCGACAACACTAAAGGTATATGTGATATACATGTAATTGATGTGTACCTTACTAGTGCTCGTAGTAGCTCCTGGGTATTTGATACTGGTGTCATTGCTCATATTTGTAACTCAAAGCAGGAGCTGCGGAATAAGCGAAGACTGGCAAAGGACGAGGTGACGATGCGCGTCGGGAATGGTTCCAAGGTCGATGTGATCACCGTGGGCATGCTACCTCTACATTTACCCACGGGATTAGTTTTAAACCTCAATAATTGTTATTTAGTGCCAGCTCTGAGCATGAACATTGTATCTGGATCTCGTTTAATGCGAGATGGCTACTCATTTAAATCCGAGAATAATGGTTGTTCTATTTATATGAGAGATATGTTTTATGGTCATGCCCCGCTGGTCAATGGTTTATTCTTAGTGAATCTTGAACGTAATGTTACACATATTCATAATGTGAATACCAAAAGATGTAAGGTTGATAAAGTTAGTCCCACATACTTGTGGCACTGCCGCCTTGGTCACATTGGTGTCAAGCGTATGAAGAAGCTCCATGCAGATGGACTTTTAGAGTCTCTCGATTATGAATCATTTGACACATGCGAACCATGCCTCATGGGCAAAATGACCAAGACTCCGTTCTCCGGAACAATGGAGTGAGCAACCAACTTATTGGAAATCATACATACTGATGTGTGCGGTCCAATGAGCGTTGAGGCTCGCGCAGGATATCGTTATGTTCTCACTCTCACTGATGACTTAAGTAGATATGGGTATGTCTACTTGATGAAACACAAGTCTGAGACCTTTGAAAAGTTCAAGGAATTTCAGAATGAGGTAGAGAATCAACGTGATCGAAAGATAAAGTTCTTGCGATTAGATCATGGAGGAGAATATTTAAGTCATGAATTTGGTACCCACTTAAGAAAATGTGGAATCGTTTCACAACTCACGCCGCCTGGAACACCTCAGCGTAACGGTGTGTCTGAACGTCGTAATCGCACTCTATTGGATATGGTGCGATCTATGATGTCTCTTACTGACTTACCGATATCGTTTTGGGGATACGCTCTAGAGACAGCTACATTCACTTTAAATAGGGCTCCGTCTAAATCCGTTGAGACGACACCGTATGAATTATGGTTTGGGAAGAAACCTCAGTTGTCGTTTCTAAAAGTTTGGGGATGCGATGCTTATGTCAAGAAACTTCAACCTGAAAAGCTCGAACCCAAGTCGGAAAAATGCGTCTTCATAGGATACCCTAAGGAAACCATTGATTATACCTTCTACCTTAGATCCGAAGGCAAGATCTTTGTTGCCAAGAACGGATCCTTTCTAGAAAAAGAGTTTCTCTCGAAAGGAGTAAGTGGGAGGAAAGTAGAACTTGATGCAGTACTACCTCTTGAACCGGAAAATAGTGCAGCTCAGGAAAATGTTCCTGTGGTGCCTACACCGACCGGAGAGGAAATTAATGATGATGATCAATGTACTTCGGATCAAGTTGCTACTGAACTTCATAGGTCCACAAGGACACGTTCCACACGAGAGTGGTATGGCAACCCTGTCCTAGAAATCATGTTGTTAGACAACGGTGAACCTTCGAACTAAGAAGAAGCGATGGCGGGCCCAGATTCCAACAAATGGCTTGAAGCCATGCAATCCGAGATAGAATCCATGTATGAAAACAAAGTATGGACTTTGACAGACTTGCCCGATGATCGGCAAGCGATAGAAAATAAATGGATCTTTAAGAAGAAGACGGACGCGGATGTTAATGTTACCATCTATAAAGCTCGACTTGTCGCTAAGGGTTATCGGCAAGTTCAAGGGGTTGACTACGATGAGACTTTCTCTCCCGTAGCGAAGCTGAAGTCCGTCCGAATCATGTTAGCAATTGTCGCATACTATCATTATGAGATATGGCAGATGGACGTCAAAACGGCATTCCTTAATGGCTATCTTAAGGAAGAACTGTATATGATGCAGCCAGAAGGTTTTGTCGATCCTAAGAATGCTAACAAGGTGTGCAAGCTCCAGCGATCCATTTATGGGCTGGTGCAAGCATCTCGGAGTTAGAACATTCGCTTTGATGAGATGATCAAAGCGTTTGGATTTATGCAGACTTATGGAGAAGCCTGCGTTTACAAGAAAGTACAAGAAAGTGAGTGGGAGCTCTGTAGCATTTCTCATATTATATGTAGATGGCATACTTTTGATGGGAAATGATATAGAAATTTTGGACAGCATTAAGGCCTACTTGAATAAGTGTTTTTCAATGAAGGACCTTGGAGAAGCTGCTTACATATTAGGCATCAAGATCTATAGGGATAGATCAAGACGCCTCATAGGTCTTTCACAAAGCACATACCTTGATAAGATATTGAAGAAGTTCAATATGGATCAGTCCAAGAAAGGGTTCTTGCCTGTATTGCAAGGTGTGAGATTGAGCTCGGCTCAATGCCCCACCACGGCAGAAGATAAAGAAGAGATGAGTGTCATCCTCTATGCCTCAGCCATAGGATCTATTATGTATGCCATGTTGTGTACCAGACCTGATGTAAACCTTGTCGTAAGTTTGGTAGGAAGGTACCAAAGTAATCCCGGCAAGGAACACTAGACAGCGGTCAAGACTATCCTGAAGTACTTGAAAAGGACAAAGGACATGTTTCTCGTTTATGGAGGTGGCAAAAAGCTCGTCGTAAAGGGTTACGTCGATGCTAGCTTCGACACAGATCTGGATGACTCTAAGTCACAAACCGGATACGTGTATATGTTGAATCGTGGAGCAGTGAGCTGGTGCAGTTGCAAGCAGAGTGTCGTGGCGGGATCTACATGTGAAGCGGAGTACATGGCAGCCTCGGAGGCAGCGCATGAAGCAATATGGATGAAGGAGTTCATCACCGACCTAGGAGTCATACCCAATGCGTCGGGGCCGATCACTCTCTTCTGTGACAACACTGGAGCTATTGCCCTTGCCAAGGAGGCCAGGTTTCACAAGAAGACCAGGCACATCAAGCGTCGTTTCAACTCCATCCGTGAAAATGTTCAAGATGGAGACATAGATATTTGCAAAGTGCATACGGATCTGAATGTCGCAGATCCATTGACTAAACCTCTTCTGCGAGCAAAACATGGTCAACACCAGAACTCTATGGGTGTTCGATTCATCACAATGTAACTAGATTATTGACTCTAGTGCAAGTGGGAGACTGTTGGAAATATGCCCTCGAGGCAATAATAAAAGGATTATTATTATATTTCCTTGTTCATGATAATTGTCTTTTATTCATGCTATAATTGTATTATCCAGGAAATTGTAATACACGTGTGAATACATAGACCACAACATGTCCCTAGTGAGCCTCTAGTTGACTAGCTCGTTGATCAACAGATAGTCATGGTTTCCAGACTATGGACATTGGATGTCATTGATAACGGGATCACATCATTAGGAGAATGATGTGATGGACAAGACCCAATCCTAAGCATAGCACAAGATCGTGTAGTTCGTTTGCTAGAGCTTTTCCAATGTCAAGTATCTTTTTCTTAGACCATGAGATCGTGTAACTCCCGGACACCGTAGGAGTGCTTTGGGTGTACCAAACGTCACAACGTAACTGGGTGACTATAAAGGTATACTACGGGTATCTCCGAAAGTGTCTGTTGGGTTGACACGGATCGAGATTGGGATTTGTCACTCCGTATGATGGAGAGGTATCTCTGGGCCCACTCGGTAATGCATCATCATAATGAGCTCAAAGTGACCAAGTGTCTGGTCACGGGATCATGCATTACGGTACGAGTAAAGTGACTTGCCGGTAACGAGATTGAACGAGGTATTGGGATACCGACGATCGAAACTCGGGCAAGTAACATACCGATTGACAAAGGGAATCGTATACGGGGTTGCTTGAATCCTCGACATCGTGGTTCATCCGATGAGATCATCGAGGAGCATGTGGGAGCCAACATGGGTATCCAGATCCCGCTGTTGGTTATTTGCCGGAGAGCCATCTCGGTCATGTCTACGTGTCTCCCGAACCCGTAGGGTCTACACACTTAAGGTTCGGTGACGCTAGGGTTGTAGAGATATTAGTATGCAGCAAACCGAAAGTTGTTCGGAGTCCCGGATGAGATCCCGGACGTCACGAGGAGTTCCGGAATGGTCCGGAGGTAAAGAATATATATAGGAAGTCGAGTTTCGGCCATCGGGAAAGTTTCGGGGGTCACCAGTATTGTACCGGGACCACCAGAAGGGTCCCGGGGGTCCACCGGGTGGGGCCACCTATCCCGGAGGGCCCCATGGGCTGAAGTGGGAGGGGAACCAGCCCCTGGTGGGCTGTTCGCCCCCCCCCCTTGGGCCCCCTGCGCCTAGGGTTGGGAACCCTAGGGGAGGGGGCGCCTCCACTTGCCTTGGGGGGCAAGGCACCCCCCTTGGCCGCCGCCCCCCCAGGAGATCCCATCTCCTAGGGTCGGCGCCCCCCCCCCTGGGGACTCTATATATAGAGGGGGGAGGGAGGGCAGCCGCACCCTTGCACTTGGCGCCTCCCTTCCCCTTGCTACACCTCTCCCTCCCGCAGACGCTTGGCGAAGCCCTGCCGGGATCCCTGCTGCATCCACCACCACACCGTCGTGCTGCTGGATCTTCATCAACCTCTCCTTCCCCCTTGCTGGATCAAGAAGGAGGAGACGTCTCCATGACCGTACGTGTGTTGAATGCGGAGGTGCCGTCCGTTCGGTGCTAGGATCTCTGGTGATTTGGATCACGACGAGTACGACTCCCTCAACCCCGTTCTCTTGAACGCTTCCGCTCGATCTACAAGGGTATGTAGATGCACTCCTCTCTCTCATTGCTAGATGAACTCATAGATTGATCTTGGTGAAACCGTAGGAAAAAATTTATTTTCTGCAACGTTCCCCAACACCTCTTTCATGTGTGTTTGGGCTTTCCTGGATCGATCTCACAGTCCGCGTGACTCACATCATTACCGGCACCCTCGGTTGGGTGTAAAGAAGCCTCATGCTCCTCTACCTCCAAGATCTCTGAATCTAGCAGACTCGTGGGTACCAATTCCTCACACATTTGTTCCAAATCGCGGACACCCAACTCATTAATCTCACTCTCTTCTATCGGTTTAACCACCGCAAAGTTTTCCAGATCGCGGCCTAGTACGTATCGCCACAGGGTAATCACCACAGGGTGGTGTAGACCGGTAACCCACAAGTATAGGGAATCAATTGTAGCCTTTTTCGATAAGTAATATTGTCGAACCCAACGAGGAGCTAAAGGTAGAATAAATATTCTCTCAATTTCTATCGACCAGTGATACAACTTTATGCACACCAATGTTTGCTTTACTTACAAACAAGTAGTAAAACTAGAGGTACTTTGTAGGTGTAGTCAGATAAGTTTGCAAGATAATAAAGAATGTGAAAATAAAACTTAGGTACTATTTTACTAAAAGAACAATTAAGTTAGTATAGTGAGTGTGGAAAAGTGGTGGTAGGATTTGCGGAATTGTCCCTAAGCAATTGGCTAAGTTATGAGACCTCTAGCAAGTTTTTATGTGGGAGAGGACACTGCTAGCATGTCATCCCTTACTTGGAATTATAGCACTTATGATTGTAACTATTAGCAAGCATCTGCAACTACTAAGTTCATTAAGGTAAAACTCAACCATAGCATTAATTTATATTGGTCCCCCTTTAATCCCGTATGAATCAATTTCTATGGTAGGAAGAAGTTTTCGTTACTCTTACCCTCTAATGCATAGTCCTATCAACATACAACTAACCCTACGGTGTGATCCACGAGCACTCATATGATGGGCATCAAAGGACAACAACATAACCACAAGAAATTTAAACCAACCATAGCAATTCACCAATTACCCATATACAAAAAAAAGTCTACTCAAACATCACAGGATGGTAACACATCATTGGATAATAATATGAAGCATAAAACTGAAGGAAATATGCCCTAGGGGCAATAATAATGTTGTTATTTTATATTTCCTTATTCATGATAAAGGTTTATTATTCATGCTAGAATTGTATTGATTGAAAACTTAAATACATGTGTGAATATATAAACAAATACCGTGTCCCTCGTAAGCCTCTACTAGACTAGCTCGTTGATCAAACATGGTTAAGGTTTCCTAACAATAGACCTGTGTTGTCATTTGATAACGGGATCACATCATTAGGAGAATGATGTGATGGACAAGACCCATCGATTAGCTTAGCATAATGATCATTAATTTTATTGCTATTGCTTTCTTCATGTCAAATACATATTCCTTCGACTATGAGATTATTCAACTCCCGGATACCGGAGGAATGCCTTGTGTGCTATCAAATGTCACAACATAACTGGGTGATCATAAAGATGCTCTACAAGTATCTCCGAAGGTGTTTGTTGAGTTGGCATAGATCGAGATTAGGATTTATCACTCCGAGTATCGGAGAGGTATCTCTGGGCCCTCTCGGTAATACACATCATAAGCTTGCAAGAAAATGACTAAGGAGTTAGTCACAAGGTGATGTATTATGGAACGAGTAAAGATACTTGCCCGTAATGAGATTGAACTAGGTATAGAGATACCGATGATCGAATCTCGGGCAAGTAACATACCGATGGACAAAGGGAATTATGTATGTTGTCATAACGATTCGACCGATAAAGATCTTCATAGAATATGTAGAAGCCAATATGGGCATCCAGGTTCTTCTATTGGTTATTGACCAGATAGGTGTCTCGGTCATGTCTACATAGTTCTCGAACTCATAGGGTCTAGACGCTTAACGTTCGTTGACGATATAGTGTTATATGAGTTATGTGATTTGGTGACCGAATATTGTTCGGAGTCCCAGATGAGATCATGGACATGACAAGGAGTCTTGAAATGGTTGAGAGGTAAAGATTGATATATAGGATGATGGTATTTGGACACCGGAAGTGTTTCGGGTGCTACCGGGTACTTATCGGGTCACCGGAAGGGTTTCTGGGCAGCCCCGGTAGGTTTTTGGGCCTTATGGGTCAAAAGGGGAAAAGCACACCAGCGCACAAGGGGCTGGCGGGCCCCTCTACCACCTGCCCACACACTAAAGGTGATGCAGAGCATCCTATGGTTATCACCATGTCAAGAGTCCGTTTGGCAAGTGACACGTGCGACCTCTACTTCTCATACATAAAGGTGAATCTTCTCCTTTACACGTGCTCACTTGACCCCTTCGAGGATGGTATACTACTTGGCACTTCTCCCGTGTGCATGCATAGGTATTGTCGGAGCTTCACGGATGTCGAGGAGGAGCGCAAGCGCCAAGGAACAACTACACCATCAGCGAGGGAAGCCTAGAAGCGACGACGGAAGAAGACGGAGCTGCTGAAGCTACAGCGGTCGGACATTCGGGCCAGAGGCCAGACATCCGGCGCCCGTGCAGCCTCCGAGGAGCTGCACTAACAAGACGGCCGAAGCATCAGCGGCCGGACATCCGGCGCCTCGGCAACCACCGGACATCCGGCGCTCTCCTCCGGAAATCCGACGCCCCTATCCAGTAGCTTGGCCACTTCGGGCCGGACATCCGATCAACCGCCCCGGACATCCGGCGTCTCACGAGAGCCCGGACATCCGGGCCCAGCCCGGACATCCGGCGCCTGCCTGCGTGCAGAGACAGGCCAGAGGCCCATGTATCCCCTCCTCACTTACCCCTTCGTGGACTAGACTATATATACTCCATCCCCTTCCTCTAGTTAGGGTTAGCAAAGTGATAGCTCATTTGTATGTGAGCTTTGCTCCTACCTATCTCTACTCTTGAGAGAGAGAGACCACTACTCCATTGGAGGCCAAGACCTCCATCTAGGAGAAGATCCCACGGGATATCATTAAGACCCCCTCACGGGCGGACCCCCTTCAAGACCTCCTCATGGAGATGAACTTTACCTTGTATCTTTTCTTTTGTTTTTCATGTACCTTTGTGGATCTTGTGTGTTTGATTGTCTAGTGTATGTGTGATTGAACTTTTTCTTGAGTGTTTTCCCCTTGTGATTTCTCCCCGTTCTTCCTCGTGTTCTTCGTGTTTTTCGAGGGATCCCACTCCAGTCGTGAAAGATCGGCCTACACTGGGTTATCCCCGTATCGTATGGTATCATGAGCCACGTTTATCACGTATGTGGAGTCCCTCCCACCGTTTTCTAGCCTTCTTTTGCTTGATTTCGTCCTAAATTTTGAAAATCCCACCAAAAATAGCCCTAATTTTTTTTGATTTGTTGGTTTGATAATGTTCTGTTGATTTTGATCCGTGGATTTGCTTGGTTTCAAGTGGATCTAGCTTTCCCCCAAGTTTCCCCACCTTCCATCCACGAAATCCATCAAATTTTGCCCCCGAAATCATCAATTTCCGCCCCCAATTCGAAAATTTCCGCCCCAAACGAGATCTGGAATCGTCGGGCCGGACATCCGGGCCTCAGGTCGGACATCCGGGCCATCGTGCCAGACATCTGGGCCCCAAGCCGGACATCCGGGCCCTGGAGCACCAAATCTGCACGGTTCTGGACATACACCCCCGGAAATCCGGCCCCTACCCCCGGATATCCGGTCCCTGGCATTTCAGCCTTTCGTGTTTCACCGTTTTGACCATAACTAATTCATCCGGAGTCCGATTTTGATGTTCTTTAGCTCGTTTTGAAGCTATTGACATCCCCCATCCCGCAAAAATACCACCAACATCATTTGACTCCATCAAATTTTGTGCATTTTGGCATCTTTGCCTAGGGCTTCCACCACATCATCCGCTACACCACCACCGACTTCCGCAACCTAACCCATTTTGTTCCCCATTGCATTTGAGGTTGTTTCAGTAGTGATTCGAGTCTCCTAAGGTGTTTAGGCTACTTAGGGACGATTGCTTCTTCATCAACCACCACCACCATTTCCACATAACCTTGCCCACCATACATTTAGCCAACCCCAAATTAACCCAATTTTGTTTGAGCTTGTTTGAGTTGTGGCTTGTGTCTCCTAAGGTGTTTCGGCTACTTAGGGACGGCAACTTCAACTCCGACACATGTCACACGTTTTCCCGCTTCTGCATTGCCTAGTGCAAACCATCACCGCTTCTGCATTGCCTAGTGCAAACCATCACCGCTTTCCCGCTACCACCATTTGACTTTTGCCATTGGAGATTTTGAGTTTGCGGTTTTTCCATTTCCTAAGGTGTTTTGGCTAACTAGGAACGGGTCGACATCAGCAACACCGCATCTCATCATCGCCAAGGACGGTAACCTCGACGACACCATTGTATATTACCCTTGCAATTGCATTGTTAACCCCTAGCCCATTTTGCGTTACTTGCCTATCGAGACTAGCCATTTGAGTATTGCTGGCAACGTTACTTGTGCACATTAGTGATCATACTTCCCATAGCATACATACCATATCATATTGGTATCATCATATCATAGCTTGTGTCACACGTTTGTTCCCGCATATACACAATTGCTATCTTGGTTTGTGCATTGTGCAAAAGTGGCCATACAAAAAAAAGAAATAAAGCTTTTAAGCAAAATAAAGAGAGCAGAGAAACTTGTAAGCAATAGCCATAGCATTAAAATATATCATATGGTATCATACTTGATCATCTTGGATCATTGTGTGAGAAACACCGGGAACCATACATACATAGCATACTTGGGATAGAGAGTTTATCCATTTTGCATCTTATAGGTTGTGTACAAGTGTCGTATCCGCCTATTGAGCAATCGTGCTAGCGTCTCTCTTGAGTTGTGCAACACAAGCGTTTTTCGTGGATTCCACATTTTGTGCTCATTCCTTGGTTGCACGACCCCATTTATCTATCCATGTGTGCATTTCTGTGTGCCATTCATTGCTATTGATCTACTTGTTTCGCTTGCGAATTTGTGAATCTCTCTCAACATTATTGACTCTTGCTAACATTTTGCATCAAATTTTTGTGCCACTATCCTCACCGAGCTCTACCATAAGCTTTACTTGATAGGTGTGAGTGAACAAGTTCGGTACCAATTCCATCATTCTTTCATTTCACGTTGAGTGAAACGGGATACATCCTCAACTTTGGGAAAAGGTAACTTGGTATTGTTTATCTCATTTCCTACTCACCTCTACTCGAGTCTTGTGATGGATAGGCAAGGCATTTCACCTTCGGTCTACAACAACAACGACGAGTTCCATGCCACGAACAACAACTCCGACACCAAGATGCAAGCTAAAATGGAGGAGATCAAAGCCCTCATCAAGTCATACAAGCGATCTTCCTCATCTTCGAGAAGACGCTCAAGAGCACATCCTTCCAAGCTACCATCTCCGGCAAGATCACATCGACATCGACACCATCACCAACAAGAACGTGAAGGTCAAAAGCTCAACACCAACAACCGCTCAACGACTTCACCGTCTCCCTTGGCATATTCGCCAAGCAACTTCAAGGCATCTTCGCCTACGGACATACGGCATCTTCTCCAACAAGCACCTCAAGACTATGCTCAAGAGAAGCTCCCCAAGCTCAAGTCCGTGACTTCCACAAGCTACTACGACCTCGACACCGACAATGAGATTCCTTTCTATGGGACTCAAGAACCCGATGAGTATCTCGAGTGGGAGCTTTTGATGGACGACTACCTCAAGCTACATCAAGTTCGTCCCGAAGATCAAGTGAAGTGCGCCACAAGAAACTTCCACGACTATGCATCGGCATGGTGGTTTCACACACCTTCGGAGTACTACGACATGAGTTGGCCCAAGACGGAGAGAGCTTTGCGGTGAGAGTTCGTGCCTCCAACCTACACGGAACAACTTCAACGCCAATTGGAGAACACCATCCAAGGATCCAAGTCCATCAACGCGTACTTCAAGGAGATTAATATTGCCTTGTAACGAGCCGGCGTGGACGACCCCATTTCGATGAAGTTACACTTCATGATGGGATTGCACAACGACATCTCCAAGACTATCTTCCTCGAGAACTACAAGTCCTTCGATGACTACTACATTGGTGCTCTCAAGGCGGAACAAGAACTCATAAGGGCCAAGGCTTCTCCACCCCAAGCATACTTCACAGCGACCAAGCTCTACGATGAGCATGAGGCTAGTACCACCAAGATGTCCAAGCCCGACGAGCTCCAAGACGATGCTCCCAAGTTCTACTTCACCACCACCCCTCTTTGTGGCATTGATGGTGCCGAGTCTACCACGACTCTTTTTCAAGACGGTGCGGCGACGAGTACGACTACGGAGACCCTCAAGGACCAAGCTTTGGAGGCGAGTGACAAGGTGGCGAGCAAGGATGATGCTTCCATCTTTGGAAGTGAGAGTGATGATGTGCCATCTTCGGCCTTCATCCACGGTGACGGTGATGAGATGATCGAGCATGGAATTTTCCCTTCGGTCATGAAGGAGAGTGACATTGTGCCATCTTCGGCCTTCATCCACGGCGACGACAACGAGACGGTTGAGCATGGGATTTTCCCTTTGACCACGGCGACGTATGATGACTTGAGTGACTTTTGCCACCATATTGAGAGTGAGAGTGACTTCACCACTCACCCCATATATAATGAGTTGCCCCACTTTCCATGTGAGGAGAGCCACAACCCCCACCACTTGTGTGAGATGAGTGACTCCACCATATGTGACTTTGAGTGCACCTACTTTGAGGGAGTGAGTGAACCACCACATAGAGAGAGTGAGATAGTTGATAGGTCTCGTGAGGCCATTTGCATTTCTAACAACTTGACCTCTACCTCTATTGTGTCTTCTCATTTGGTGCTAGGTCCCATTTATGATGACGTGCCGATCCTTGACGACTTCGTCCTCCCTTTGGACAATACGATGGCCCTGGTGGAATATGATGCACCCCCCACATGGTTCCATCAAGATGAAGATGACCACCATTTGGTCTTTCCCACCTCACCTACACCACTTGAGTGGAATGAAAAAGGTAACATAGGTGAAGGTACCCATGTATACACAATCCCATGAGTTGACAAAACGAGCTCTAGAGAGCAATGATGAATTGGGATCACGTGGATTGTCTTTCCCACCGCTATCTTCGCGCAAACACTTCGCGCATTTCTTCTACATGTCCCTCACATGGTTATGGCTTATTGTCCATTATATATCATTTGCCCATCTTGCCATGTTCACGTTGCATGATATGCTCATTCCTATGCCTTTGACATGCATTTGTGACCCATGCTTTGCATTACACATGATTGATTCTAGTACTTGTATGTGTATTTGCAA
Organism: Triticum aestivum; assembly: GCF_018294505.1. NCBI lineage: Eukaryota > Viridiplantae > Streptophyta > Magnoliopsida > Poales > Poaceae > Triticum > Triticum aestivum. The sequence continues at coordinate 89,860,022 of NC_057810.1, forward strand.
GCTTGGTGGAGATATTGCTTGTTCTTGCCATGTTCCTTTTGTGCACCATTCCTATGATGATACTGTCATCTTGCTTTGTGTTCGTGCTTGTGATATGTCATGTGCATTCCCTATGCCTATTATTTGCTCACATGACATGATTGTCATGATTTCTTCCAGTGTGTTGCATCTTCGCTCCACTAGTTTGCACGACTTGATTACTATGCTTGCTTATGTTGCATCACCAATGACTCATACTTGCTCATTTCATGCGGTTGATGACAACCATCTATATGCTTTGCACATGATTCATACTATTTCTTGTCATATATCTCCATGTGTTGCCTCTCTCATGCTAGATTTGCCATGTATTGAGTGCAACAATGATTCTCTTCTTGCTCATGAGACTGCACCCATAGCATTCTCGCATATATTTTGAGATTTTGACATAGTTCTTGTGAAGCATGCTTGTCTTACTTCTTTGCACCATATACCTAGTGCCATGAATATCGCCGTTGTTGCATCATATTATTCATGCACTTGTGCTTCTAATGGTTATGTGCAAAAGATGAGAACCATCATGATGGATGATGTGTTTATCTACCATGTGCATACGTTCTTTGTTTTGTTGTGTGCATGTGTAGGATACTTGGAATTCGTGTCGACTTCCACTTCACGTGAGTTGACCATTCGAGCTCTTGAGAGCGAGCCTCATATATTCTACCACGACTCGCTTTTACACCATACTTCCTACAACTTCGGCATTGTGAAGAATGCATAAGGACACGCTTTCAAGGTCAGATCCTTCTTGAGCTTGAATATTGTGGATCATACTTCATGTGTTGCTTGCACCATTTGCACGCATGTTCAAGATATTACTTTCACCCATGATTGCCACATTTCCATGCTTCATGACATATATACCTTGTGTGTTGCATCCAATTCTTGGACTACTTGCTACTATCATATGTTTGGTTGCAACAATGTCACTTCTTCACATATGCCATGTCCCTTTGCTTGTCACATGATTCACTTGATTGCCTCACACATGATGAACAATTGCTCTTTCTATTGTGTTGAGTGCCACACTATATTCACTACACCCTATGCACGTTATGCTTGGATTGTCTTGCACTTGTCCCATGTGTTTAGACACTTCATTTTATTTGGTGTTGTGAATACTTCTTATGCCTACCATAGACCTTTCATTGAGTGCTTGATGCTTGTTTTCTATGACCTTGAGGTAGATGCTTATTCTCTTGTCACACATATTTGCATCTCTTCCTCATATTTACATGCTTGTTTCCATGATGACCTTGATTTTGCTCAATTCATATGCTTACATGTCATGTCACAATCCTTTGTCACACCCTATGCTATGCTTGATGACGACACTTGTTTGGTGAATCACCTCTTGAATGCTAGGTTTTGCACTACCGCTAACCACATTTGTTTTTCCAAGTGTTTGTTCTATTTCTCCTTTTGAAGGAATCACAAAACGGTGTGACATTGGTGAGTACCATTTTGAGCTACTAGACGATGAGTGCTTGGTGATCGACCACTTCAACACGGCACCGCCATCTCTTTCCCATGGTGATTTGGTTTTCGATCCGAGGTTGGATCTTTTCCAAGGGGGGGGGGATGATGCGGAGCATCCTATGGTTATCACCATGTCAAGAGTCCATTTGGCAAGTGACACGTGCGACCTCTACTTCTCATACATAAAGGTGAATCTTCTCCTTTACACGTGCTCACTTGACCCCTTCGAGGATGGTATACTACTTGACACTTCTCCCGTGTGCATGCATAGGTATTGTCGAAGCTTCACGGATGTCGAGGAGGAGTGCGAGCGCCAAGGAACAACTACACCATCCGCGAGGGAAGCCTGGAAGCGACGAGGGAAGAAGACGGAGCTACTGAAGCTACAGCGGCCTTACATCCGGGCCAGAGGCCGGACATCCGGCGCCTGTGTAGCCTCCCAGGAGCTGCACCAACAAGACGGCCGAAGCATCAGCGGTCGGACATCCGGCCCGTGTGCCCGGACATCCGGCGCCTCGGCAACCACCGGACATCCGGCGCTCTCCCCCGGAAATCTGGCGCCCCTATCCAGTAGCTTGGCCACTTCAGGCCGGACATCCTGTCAACCGCCCCGGACATCCGGCGTCTCACGAGAGCCCGGACATCCGGGCCCCAGCCCGGACATCCGGCGCCTGCCTGCGCACAGAGACGGGCCAGAGGCCCATGTATCCCCTCCTCACTTACCCCTTCGTGGACTAGCCTATATATACTCCATCCCCTTCATCTATTTAGGGTTAGCAAAGTGATAGCTCATTTGTATGTGAGCCTTGCTCCTACCTATCTCTACTCTTGAGAGAGAGACCACTACTCCATTGGAGGCTAAGACCTCCATCTAGGAGAAGATCCCGCGGGATATCATCAAGACCCCCTCACGGCGGACCCCCTTCAAGACCTCCTCATGGAGATAAACTTTACCTTGTATCTTTGCTTTTGTTGTTCATGTACCTTTGTGGATCTTGTGTGTTTGATTGTCTAGTGGATGTGTGATTGGACTTGTTCTTGAGTGTTTTCCCCTTGTGATTTCTCCTCGTTCTTCCCCGTGTTCTTCGTGTTCTTCGAGGGATCCCACTCCAATCGTGAAAGATGGGCCTACACCATTTTAGCCCCGTATCAAAAGGAGGGAGGGAAGGAAAGGGGAGGCGCCCTAAGGCAGCCATCTCCCTTTCCTTTCCCCCTCATGTCCAAATAAGGAAAGGGGGCGCAGGGCAAGGCAACAGCCCTAGGGCTGCCGCCAGGTCTTTTGGGGCGCCTTAGGGGCTGCCTCCTCCCCTCCCACCTATATATATGTGGGGAGGGGATGCCACACAAGGACACAACATTGTCTTAGCCATGTGCGGCGCCCCGTCCACCGTTTACTCCCTCGGTCATATTTTCGTAGTGCTTAGGCAAAGCCCTGCGGAGATCACATCACCATCACTGTCACCACGCCGTCGTGCTGTCGAAACTCATCTACTACCTCGTCGTCTTGTTGGATCAAGAAGGCGTAGGACGTCCCCGAGCTGAACGTGTGCAGAACGCGGAGGTGTCGTGCGTTCGGTACTAGATCGGTTGGAGCGCGAATAAAGTTTGACTACATCATCCGCGTTGTGAAACGCTTTCGCTTATGGTCTACTAGGGTACGTATACACACTCTCCCACTCATTGCTATACATCTCCATGGATAGATCATTACGTGTGCATAGATTTTTTTTTCATGCAACGATTCCCAACAAAAACACCATGTTCAAGTAGGGGGTACAACAGGTTGCGGGAGAGTGGACCGCTGAATATAGATGAGGGAAGGTGATGGAAGTGTTGATGAAGATGGCGACTTTATTGGAGTAGATCACCGTCATGATGGTTCCCTCGGCGGGCGCGCCGGCGCCACCGGGAGAGAGGGGGAGAGATCTCCCCCCTCCCTCCTTCTTCTTGATTGGCCTCCCCGCCTAGATGGGAGGAGGGTTTCCCCTCTGGTCCTTGGCCGTCATGGCTCCCGGAGGGCAGGAGCCCTCCGAGATAGGATCTCTCTCTCTCTCTCTCTCTCTCTCTCTCTCTCTCTCTCTCTCTCTTGTTCCGCGTCTCTATTTCTGGCCGAAAACCGTTTCTTATATTCCTGGAGATCTGTAACTCCGATTGGGCTAAAATTTTAACACGATATTTTTCCCGATATAAGCTTCCCTGTGGCCGAAGGACTCCAACCGACTTACGAGGTGGCCACAAGGCAACCCCGAGCGCCCCTGGGGGTGGCGCCCTGATGCCTTGTGAAGGCTGCGGGCCTCCGTTTGCATTGATTCTTCCTCCCAAAAATTATATATATTTAAAAAAATCTCCTTCAAAAATTATCGCATTTGGACTTCGTTTGATATGGATTTTCTGCAAAACAAAAAACATGAAAAAAAGCAAGAACTGACACTGGGTACTGGATCAATATGTTAGTCCCAAAAATAATATAAATTATTGCAAAAAGTATGTGAAAGTTGTAGAATATTGACATAAAACAATCAAAAAATATAAATACGACGGAGACATATCATAGACCACAGATTTGTGAAAAAGCTATACATTGTCATAAATGCAATCAATTAGATATGTGTAAAAATTGAAAGTAGTCATATCATTTTCAAGCATAATCAACATATAGCAATTAAAACTGCATCCATACATATGTTGACAGAAAATGTGCAGACATTATATAGTAGAGGTAATATCAGTGGCAGTCATAAAACTTGCATTTGATATTCAATTTAGTGCTAAAAGTTGTAAAAATGTCATTGCAATCATATAACTTGCCTATGCGTGCAGGTACGGTCACTTCTTCCGTATCCAGCCGTATCTAGTGGTCATATCGCGTGTCAGCATGAATGCGGCCCACAGAATGTAAGAAAACAATTTAAACTCTGTTGTTTCGGACAAAAAATTGTTCATGTGTTACAAAAAAATTCGTGACATCTAACAAAATATTTAAACATTGTACGAATTATTTTTGTAATTATAAAAACGTAAGTTGCATTTTAAAAAGGCTCACATATTTAAATAAAAATCTGGCAGGGAATATAAATGTTCGTGCATCTGCTGTTATTTATCTTATTCTATTAAAGAAAACTACGCGGGGAATAGAAATTCTCCAAGACATGTGCATATTATCATGAGAGCGGGATCATTCTGATTAAGTATCCATTTTTTCAAATTTTAAATTTCTTTCGGACAAATCAGATGAACTATATATTCAAATTTCTTTCGGAATCCATTTTTTCAAAGCTATTTAAAGCTATTTAAAGCCATTTCTCGGATGCGGTAGCCATGCACCCAATGCGCGGGCGCATCCCGACCGCATCCTTTTTCAAACGCCAATTTTTCGAATAAACCATGCCCTAGTTCAGGCCAGCGGCCCTAGTTCACACCGGTAACATAGCCAGCGGCCCCTACACGTCCTCGCCGGCAACACAACCAGCGTTCGGCAACAGAGCCAGCCTACAAAATGAATAGTTTTGTCGCCGGCAACACAGCCAGCGACCTGCAACACAGCCAGCCCCCAAAATGAATAGGTTTCTCGTCGGCACACAGCCAGCGGCCGGCACCCATGCCAGCCTCCAAAAGAACGGCCATGGCCGAATAGACGACCTAGTTCAGGCTGTCGGTGTCGAACACCTCCTTCTGCCTGGCCTCGAACCAGCTCCTCGTCTTCTCGCTCATCTTGGTCAAATCCATGCTCATGATCACTAGGGCCACCTCCTTTGCTTTGGTTGTGGCGTTGGTGGCCTCGATGTCGAGCTGCCTCTACCTGGCCGTGACATTGGCGGCCTCGATGTCGAGCTGCCTTTGTCGGGACGCCTCCTCCATGTCGATATTCCTCTTCTTGGCCGCCTCCTCCATCTCAAGCTTCTTCCTTTGAAGCTCTAGGTATTGCTTCATTTGCTCGTCCTTGCTTTGTCGCTTTTTCTCGTCCCTCACATCCTTTTGAGACACCATGCCATGTAAAGTCTCATGCAAGGCCATGGATGATGCATCACGTATGTCGTCCACTTTGGAGTTGGTCTTGTCCCTCGGCCTCTTCAACGCCTCACCATCTCCACCTCCGGCGAACGCGGCCATCTTCTTGCCTCTCTTCCTTTGAAGTTCACGGTATTGATCTTTGATCTTAGGGCAATTGTTGATGATTATCCAACAATGCATAAGAGTGAATGGCTTGTCATTGTGTCGGGCCTTGAATGCTTCCAAAGATTGAAATGCCTACACGACCAACAACAATTGAACATGCAAACATATAGAAGGCCGAAGTCTCGTGGCTGTAGCAACAAAAGAACTAGGATCAGGATAGCATACCATGTTCCCAATGCCGAGACCACTCACTGGCCGTGCTTCAATGCTCTCAAGTGCGGCACAATACTTGTTGCATTCTTGTTGAATGAACAACCACCTCTTTTGAATCAAGGTGATGCCATGGTCGCTCGTAAATTGGTAAGGCGCAAATAACTTTCTTTCATGGAATGTTTTGTTAACTCTTGTCCAAAAAACAAGTCCCTTTTGTTGCGCACTGGTCCTCGGATCTTGACTAATCTCAATCCAACTTTGGCAAATCAACTTGTCCTCTTCTTGTGAGTATGAACCCGTACAAATGCTCTTCTTCCTCTTTGTGCTTCCGCTCTTTGGGTGAGCTCATCGATGAACAATGGCTCGCCCCCAATATCAATGCCTTCTTCTTCATCACCATCACCTTCGCAATAGATGTCATCATCTTCATGGCACGAATCACCATGGTCGTAGTCAGCATGGTCGTGGGCCTCTTCATCGGCAACGTACTGGGCGCAACCATCCTGACTTTGGGTCTCGTCGGGATCATAGGCACCGCCATGCCCACCCTCAAAGATGACATTCTCCATGAACTGGTTGTAGAAGGGGTCGTCGGCCGTTGGCGTTGGTGTTGGCATTTCGCCGAACAGGACGTGGGGCGATGGCACGGTGCCCGTAGATGGCGGCCGCGCTTGCTTTCTTTGCATCTCGACGGACGACCGCCCGCTGCTGCTGGACCTCGGCGTGACGTTGAGGTCGATGACGGCCGAGGGGCGCGGGGTGGACGGCGCGATCACGCCAACGTCGGCGACCCCGAAAAACGGGTCTGGCTATTGTGCCTCGACGAAGGAAAACTGGGCGACAAAGGTGTGGTCCGCGATGTCGGCGAGGGGTAGTGCGGAGGCCTGGCGACCAACGAGCCTGTGCTCGCCGGGCCGATGGCCGCTGCAGAAAAACCCACCGGACGGCAAATCCCAAGCATGAGAAGTGTGTGCGCTTTGTTGACGATGTCCTTCTTCTTGTCGACCTCAGCCTTGCGCCGTGTGGCCTCCACCGCATCGCGCTTGACGGCAAACTTGGCCGCGGCGTTCTTGCCCTTGACGACCGCCTTCCGGTTCCTCCTCTTCGCCGATCCCGCATCCATCTTTGCGAGCTCCGCCTGCGTGCATTCCGACCATGGCTTCCTCGGACCCTTGGCCGCCTTCTTCTTCACCTTTCCGGGCGCGTCGATGGCCTGGCCGCCGGAATTCAGTGGGGTGTCGGTCATGGACGGGAAGGGTGGTGGGCGGGATGTGGGAGGATTTGAGGGAAAATGACGCGAAATGGGGCGCCAGGGTGGTGCTTTGTGCCACCGACGGGCGGGCCAGGGAAGGACAAGCGTGCGCGTCCTGCTCGTCTGCGCGTTGTCCGTTTCACCCCAAAAGCGACCCAAACTTAGGCCGGGATGGGTCGAAAGCGAACATAAAACGGACAAAAATCCGTTTGCGCATGCTTTGTCCGTTTTTCCCCAAACGGGTGCACCCGGACAGGATGGGGTCACGCGCTGGAGTTAGCCTTAGAGAATCTCCAGCCGTTGGCCCCCCAGGGGGCTCGAAAATTCGCCGCCTGGGGCGACCCGACAAAAAAAATCGGCTTCGGGCCAATCGGGTTCCCAGCCGCCGGCCCCAGGATCGACCCAGAAGATTTAAAAAAACATTTAACATATGTTTGGCTATAATTCGGCAAACGGGCATAAACTTCGACGAAATATAGCAAACTTAAAAATAAACTTCGGTGACTTTAACAGTTTTTTACATAGCGAACTTAAAAAATAAAAGCCTAAACTACAGGAAGAACGCGCTGACCGTGGCGAAGTCCTCGTCGCCGTCACCACCATCGCAGTCGTCCTTCTCCTCCTTGACGCAGCCGCCCCTGCTTGACCCCTGCCCGCCGTCGCCCTGGCGGACCGGTGGCGGCGCGTCGTCGTCGTCGTCAAGAATGATGACTCCTCCCTCGTCGCGACCACGGCGCCGAGCGGAGTACTGCTCTAGGGCGCGACAGTGGCGCTCTAGCTCCATCCGCGCCCAATCCTCGCGCGCCCACTTCATGGCCGCCTCCTTGGAGAGGCCCGGCTCCGTCTTGACCGCGGCGAGCCCCGGCTCCATCTTCACCGTGGCGAGCCCGGGCTCCGTCTTCGGCCTGACGAAGCGGGGAGGAGCCGAGGAGGAGGCGCGTCCGCCATCGTTGATGATGATGCCGCCGTTGCGTGTTCGCCGGCCGAGCGGCGTCTTGCCGGGCTCGGCCTTGACGCTGAGCAGCGCCGGCGACCACGACGAGGAGGAACAGGAGGATGAGGAAGAAGAGGACGTCGTCCTCCTCGACATCCATTGGTCGCCGATCCGAGCTGGGGCGGGAGGGTAGGTCAAGGGCGGGTCGTTGTCGCCCTCGACATGCTGGAGGACGGCGTGAAGCGAGCGGCCGGGGGTGCCCCACCACAGGCGGCGCCCCTCGCTGTTCTTGTTGCCCTTGACCACCGGCGCCCCGTTGGTGGAACCGATCCGCTGCGCCTGCCGGTGCTGGAAGTACGCCGCCCACGCCTCGTGGTTGCCGGCGGCGTACAACGGGAGAGCCCGGTGCTGGTTCGTCAGTGACGCCCACACGCAGTCGACCTCGGCGGTGAAGAGGTTGGGGCACGCGTCGACGTCGGTCACCGGGGGAATGGGGACGCCGCCAGCGCTGAGCCTCCAACCCCTCGATCGCGCATGTCGGGAGGCACCGGGATGTTGGCCTCGAAGAGCAGGTACGCCTCCCACTCATGAAGGGAGCGGCAGCCGGAGCCGTTGGCCGCCGCCCCATCGCCGGGGAATCGCTCGGCCATCGTCTCGGAGGAGGGCACGGGGGAAAGAGGCAGAGCTTGGTGGCTGCATGCAGGAAGAGAGGTAGAGAGCTCGGCGGCGGGGCTGTGGGCGGGTGTGGCCAGAGGCGAGGGAGAGGCATTGCTTTTATAGCCGGGCGCCGGGGTGTACGCGTGGTGGGAGGGCGTTGCCGCATCGCCCATGAGCGCCGCCCGTGAGGAATCAATGGAAGGCTGACCGGCGGCAGCCTTGCCATTGATTCCCCGCGGGAAATCGAGGCGTTGTGAGGACGACGAGACAAGTGTCGCTGACTCGACGGGCCCGCAGTGCGTTCGTGCCAAAATCGGTCGCCCCGGCGCCTCCGGGCGCCCTCCAGCGCGCCGGGTTTGGCCTTGGTACGCCGGCATCAATTTCAATCCAAGCCGGCGAAAAATTGGCTTTTGGGGATACGACTGCGCTGATTTTTGGGCGTCGGTGCGAAAAAATCGCCTGAAGGGTCTATTGAAAGCGCAGCTGGAGATGCTCTTAGGCCGCACGGGGTTTTTGCACGACTGAAGTAGTGCCATCCACGTGAAAGCCTCAAAGGCACTCAATTCATGAACCGTGATCACGTTTTTTTTTTTTTTTGACGGGGTGATCACGGCTTATTACAGCACACGCAGGACATGCGTGACTTTTCCTCGTATCGTTTCACAGCAGCGCAATGCCGCTCTCCACCGAATCATAAAAACCGCCGGGCCAAACGCCCGTTTGACTAGTACCACTCCGCGGGAAGGGGATCCAATCCCGTCGTCACCCGCCCCTCTCTCTCGCTCGTGGCGCCGAACGGGCCCGAAAACAGCCCCGTGACGGCACCGTTGACAGCGGACCGGGCGCACCACGCAACGTCGGGTCCTCGTGGACCTGACCAGGGACGCGCGATGCGGGTCGACGCGGCGCACGTGGACCAGGCGTACGCGCAGGCGGGGCGAGTCAGGGTGCTGGTGGCCCCGCCGCTGACCGCGCGATTAGTTAGCGTCAATGGGTGTCCTTCATTCCCGCTCAGATTAGCGCCGAAAAGAGAGAGCGGCAAACGCCTGCAATTAGTTGACGCTCTGTTTCCCCGCGCTCCAGAGTTGGAGTTTCCGTGGACTCGGCGTACCACTGCCCACGATGAACATCCGTGGGCTGTCCAGGATTAGATCGTGTCCATGTGCAGATATGAAAGTGAGTTTTTTTTTATGCGTAACATATGAAAGCGAGTTTTCTTGCTATTTTTTTAGCAACTTATAGTTTATCTTTTGCTGAATTTGCGCGATGTGCATTCGTGTTTCATTTCGATGCCAGGGAAACTTTCGGCGTGTTATTGACTGTATATACATGCTAAACTGGAGAGAAATGTCTAGTACTACATGAAACGGCAGTTGATCGACATATGCATCATTGTAGCCCGTGACGGCGCGCATTGCCTCTCCAGGTTGGACCGGGGCGTAAATGCTAGAGCCAGTTAGATGAAGGGGTACTTGGTGGATCTGGTGGTCAGCAAGACCTTCGAGTTGCAACTAGAGATGCAAAAATTGGCCCTACAATGCTTTTGGGTTGAATTTTCCGATGATGCAAGCAGATGTTACAAGGCCCGCTAGATAACCCAACAAACTTATGACAATCACTAGAAAAAATATTATGATGATCCCAACCTGAATGTAATGTATAACTCGAGAGAATCAAGATTCCACGTGCGCGAGAAGAGGTATTCCACGGAGTACTTCTCATGGCAACTTGGTTCCCACCGGACATTCGCTCATAACCAAACAGGCCCGCCACGTGAAAATAGGAAGGCTAAACATAGGTGAAAAGGAGTAAACCGCTACGAAGCCAACGATCTTCACAATCTTTCATGTAGTGCAGTTAATAAGCATCGAGCACATTGACGGGCTAGAACCACCCAAATTCTATTGTGCATCAGGTGGTCACTGTTTTTTCGCTTCATGGGGCCTAACGGGGCGTGATCTTTTTGCACTAAACCGTTATCAACAAACCAGTATGTTCATTTTTTTTTGCGGGTCAGTATGTTTATATAACCCAATTAACTTATGAACAAACGCTAGAAAACTAACTAAAAAGAGCAGTGTAATGTACCACAAACTCAATTGTGATCACCAAAACTTGGTGACAGAATCACATAACGTACAACCAAGACGCCAAAACCCATAATTTATTTCAAGCACGGCAAAATATGGTCGATGAGAAAACCTATGGCTGGCCTGGCAGGCCAGACCGGAGGCATCATACTAACATCCCTTGAGTCAGTGTTGCAACGAATCAAACCATGGTGTATGGTTCATCCTCCTGGGCCATACACCGTGGCTCATGGCGTTTTTCCCTGGCCCAAATGCCGTGATCCATGGTGTTTCATTCCAGACATGGACACCAATGCCAAGCAGCCAAAAAAAAATCCAGGTCCCCATAGACCGTGGCGTTTCCCGTGACAACACAAAACGCTAGGGATGTTGGCATGATAAAAAAAAGTCAAATCCGAATTATTTTCTTCAGATGGGTCAAACCATGCTAATACGTGCGTTTAAGGTGAAAAGGCAGTATTTTCATCCGCTCAAGACACTCGGATAATTGGTTTGGTGCATTGTGCCAAATATGGGCTACTAATTGGTTGGTTACCAAGTTGTCTTCCCTATCTCATATAAAATTGTCAATATTTACCAAGTCTTGGTATTACCAATATTTGGCTAGCCAAATACTCCCCCGTCCCAAAATTCCTGTCTTAGATTTTAGTTTTGTTTAAATACGGATATGTCAAGTCACTTTTTAGTATTAGATACATCAGTATTTAGGCAAATTTAAGACAAGAATTTTGCGACGGAGGGAGTACAAGGCATTCTACGCTTTTGGCGACGCACCCCAACCGCCTCCTCCTCCTCCTCCAAAACAAATCTAGGGTTTGTGCCTCTCGCCGGCGCCGCCGCAGGTCCGCCTCGTCTCCAGTGGCCTTAGGGCCATGGGGGCACGATGGATCTTGGAAAGGACCGGCGGGAGGGCTTCGTTGTTAGTTCTTTCTTCAAGTTTTGTTGGGTTTGTGTCCTGCTCAGGAAAACGAGACGACGGCGGCTCCCTGAAGATGGAATAAAGGTCTCCCCGCCTAGCCCCCGTTCCGATGGTGCGTCTAGCATCGTTGGTAGGTGTGTGGAGGTGTGTCTCCGGCGGATCTATCCTCGATGGATTTGCTCGGATCTGGTTGTTGTTCGTCTATGTTCGCGTGCCTTCGGGTTGAATCCTTTCGATCTACGTTATTCTTCATCGGTGACGGTTGCTGTTCTGGTGCGCTGGTCCTATGGGGCCTTAGCACGACGACTTTCCGACTGTCTACTACAACAAGTTGTGCCCGACTCCGACGAGGGAGCGGCGATGACGGCGGCGCGCCTTCGGCTCGCTTCAGTGCTTGTAGTCGTCGCTAGGTGATCTACGGATCTGGATGTAATTTTTATTATTTCTGGTGTTCGTTGTACTGCCATAATTGAAGAAGAATAGATCGGAAGTTTTCTTGCAAAAAAAAGAGTACAAGGCATTCTCTTGCCAATCGCCATGCGTAGAACCCTGCCGGAAAAAAAGAAACCTGCAGTCACGGCGGATCCGTTTCCGCGTCGCCGGAATACGCCCCGCCGAGCTTCTGCAGGAGCGAAGTGTCGTCCACATGAAGGCCGCTCATCCATGAACCATGTTATATCGTGATCATGGGCCGCAGCATGCGCATGATATGCGTGAGCGTGACTCTCATTTCACAGCAACGCGAGGCCAAATTTCGTGTTTTGACCCTTTTTGGAAACAAAATCGAGATCTGACCCTAGTTCGGAAAAAATTCGGGATCTAACCCTTTTGCCTACCGCCAGAGGGCCTGGCGGTAGGATTGCGTGTCCTACCGCCATAGCCTACGGCGGTAGGCACTTTGACGGCAACTGACGGCCGTTGGCAGCCGCTGATGTGGAAAGGGGCCTACCGCCATCCCCTACGGCGGTAGGTTACTGGAGCCTACCACCATACCCTCTGGCGGTAGGGTCCTGTGTTCTGGATAAGGTGGGGAGGGGCTGGTTTGTGGGCCCCACCACCACTCTTCTTCCACACTCATCTTCTTCCCCGTGCTCAGCTCCTCTTCCCCCTCTCTCTCCCTCACAAACCCCCCTAGATCCACTCCATTTGCTTGGGATTTCATTAGTGGATCCGGAGCATTTTCATCACCCAAGGTACCTCCCTCATTCCCCCTTCTTTTGATTGGTTGAGATCTTTGTTTTGTGTTGATTTGGTCAATTTATTGCAAACCCTAGGTGTTGATGTTGTTGTGTGCATTTATGATGCATTTATGGCTAGGGTTGTGGTTATGTTAGGGGTTGGTGTTAGGGTTAGGGTTAGGGGTGTTAGGGACTTAACATCTTTATTTGTTGTAGGGCATGGCTTCATCCGGTTCCATGACAAGGCCACCGTGTGCTCACCATGAAGACATGCCACACAAGTGGAAGGACGCATCTTTGGACAAGGTGAAGGACAAGGATGTGAAGATTCCGCCATCTTGGTGTGGAGATGTTTGCAAGGTGAAGGAGTCCACCGACCGAAAAAAGTCATGGACCGAAGGAAGGAGATATTTTGTTTGCCCCAATTATGCTTACAATGGTGCGCTTCCAACTAACGCCTATGACCTTCCACCGGTATGCTAGAGAAGTAACATGTTACTCTCAAATGTGTGTCATCACTAACATCCGTTTTATATGCAGTCACCGCCTCCTCTATGCAAGTACTTCAGCTGGATAGATCATGAAGTGCCAAAAGATATCCAAAAGGACCAATTAGAAGATTGTTTTAGGCGCCAACAGCTGTTCGAAGAAAGGTTTCAAAGAGGCTTGGAGGAAGAGCGTCGTCAAAAAGAGAGGATGGAGCGTAGGCAACGCGAGGAGGAGAGGGCACGCCAAGCGAAGCTTGCTCGTGAGGAGGAGAGGGCAAGAAAGCTTGCAAGAGCTCGCAAGGCACAAGAGGAGGATAAGGCACGTGACAGGAAGGGGAAATGGCCCCGTATGACTCAGTAAAGCCTTCGCCTTCGGTGGACTCGTCATGTAACCGGATGAAGCCATGCCAAATTTATCATGAACTATGTAGTACTAAGGCAAAAAGCCATGTGTCGTCAACTTGTCGTGAATGAATTTGCCATTTGTATTGAATTTGGTGTGAAGATGTTTGCAATGTGTTGTTAATGAATTTAGTTTGTTAGTGTATTCTGGGATTTGTCATGATTCTTATTGAAAAACTATTGTGCTGTGAAGAAAAGTGGGATATAACAGAACAGAGTGCTCTGTTTTCGGAGTTAGAACCCTACCGCCACAGGCCATGGCGGTAGGTTGCTGGACCCTACCGCCAGGCTGCATGGCGGTAGGGGGGCCAAAGTTTCTGTGACGAAGAAACCAAAACCGCTGGCGGTAGGACCAGGCCCTACCGCCACAGGCCATGGCGGTAGGGTGCTGGACCCTACCGCCAGGTGCCATGGCGGAGGGGGGGCAAAGTTTCTATGACGAGAAACGCCAGCGCCCTGGTTATGGCCTGTGGCGGTAGGGTCTGGTCCCTCCTCTCCCCTGTTTTGCCCCATATGTGTCGAATGTTAGCATAATATACCCAATTCTATCAAATATTAGAATGATCATCTCGCAAGCACATACATAACTCAACTCAACATAGTTCATTACATTCACGAATAACAAATGTTCAAACTTATTAAAACATGACCCGGTTCGGATGACATCGTTTGAAACTAATAACTCATGCTCAACGGCACATTTTCTAAACAGGTAACATATCTCTCATACTTATCAGACGTTCAATTTGATCGTCACGCTCTTGATTACGCTTCAGTTGAAAGTCTGTGGATCCTGCCCAATGACCCAACACACCATTCGTTTCACGGAACCAAGCCCATGCAGCACGGCGAGCGGGATTCTCTGACACGTCTTGTTTGATTGCCCATCCTATGACCTGCCCGGGTTTCCTCAAATCCATCTCACGGAATTCTTCTTTGCTTGCAGTGAACGCAATCTCAACTGCTAAAGCGTGTCTGCAAGCATATTCCTGGTCTTGCAGCTGATCAAGCATCCTCTCTTTCTCCTTCACAAGCTTTCGGAATGCTTTTTTCTCCTTAGCATCAGAAGGTTCCTCGATAAAGTGATACTTGCTGAAATCCTTCATGACCGCATTTGCCTCATCACAACTCTTCAACCATGCTTCACATTCCTTCTTCAAGCAACGGTGTCGCTCCGCCATGATCTTCTCACACGCTATGTTCATAGTCATGGATCGGCTGTCCATCCTGCATGAATATACGGGTTTAAGATGACATAAATAAAAAAAAAATAAAAATTAAGTAGAGTACAACACTCGGTTACTTGATATGACATACAACACCAAGTTCTTAATGAGTTCAAATGTTAAGGGTACAAGTCATACTAGTTCAAACGACGACCAAGTATAGGGTACATGTCATTACAGTCCAAATGACAAAGATTACATAGCCTCATGCAATACTATGCGGTGTACGGTCCCGGGTTGCAACAAATAACAACATTTCTTTCTTTGACCCATGCCCAACGAGATGCACGGTTCTCATCCGACGAGAATGGTTGGCGAACTAACCAATCAATGACCTGACCATGATTGCCCATGTCTATCTCAGCATATTCTGCCGTTGTCGCACATAATGTAATTTGCATTGCAAGATCACGCCTACAATTTTTTTCCGCCGTCTTGAGCTTCTTCATCAGCCTCTCCTTTTTTGTTATAAAATTTTCGGAACGGTCTTTATTGAAATAATTATATGAAAAGGCCCTACACTCCGCATTCAACGCATCAATGGCTTCGATCCACAAGTTCATCTTTTCCTCAATCAATTCGCGTTCACGGTTCGCCGCCGCCTCAACAGAAGTTTCAAAGAAAACGAACGGTGCCATCCTACAATTCGAAAAGTTGCTATTAAAGTAAGTTAGCTTTAATTGCTTTCTTAAGCATAACCTAATCCCCATTATGTACATTAAGATTAGCACTAGATCTAGGCACACAAACTTTTCTACAAGCAATTCTAAGCACATCATACATAAGGAAATCACAAACATAAACCTAAATGGATCATAGTAATTGATTTGACCACACCAAAATGATGAGCTAGGGTTTGCAATCAAATGAGCAAATGCAAAGTAAACAAAGATATCAACCAATCAAAATGAGGGGAAATAAGAGAGCCACCTTGAGTGATGAAAATGGTAAGAATCCACCGGAGAAA
>NC_057810.1:89875991-89893779 GCF_018294505.1 Triticum aestivum
GCAATTCTAAGCACATCATACATAAGGAAATCACAAACATAAACCTAAATGGATCATAGTAATTGATTTGACCACACCAAAATGATGAGCTAGGGTTTGCAATCAAATGAGCAAATGCAAAGTAAACAAAGATATCAACCAATCAAAATAAGGGGAAATGAGAGAGCCACCTTGAGTGATGAAAATGGTAAGAATCCACCGGAGAAATCTCAAACAAATGAGAGAGATTTGGGAGGCTCTTGTGCTTCAAAGAAAGAGGGGGGGGGGAGAGTTGAGCTCGGTGGAGAGGTGATGTGGGCTGAATGAGTGGTTGAGGAGGGGGGGGGGATATCCAGCCCCTCCCCACCTTATCCAGAACACAGGACCCTACCGCTAGAGGGTATGGCGGTAGGCTCCAGTAACCTACCGCCGTATGAGATGGCGGTAGGCCCCTTTCCACGTTAACGGCTGCCAACGGCCATCAGTCGCCGTCAAAGTGCCTACCGCCGTAGGCTACGGCGGTAGGGCACGCAATCCTACTGTCAGGCCCTCTGGTGGTAGGCAAAAGGGTCAGATCCCGAAATTTTTCCAAACTGGGATCAGATTCCGATTTTGTTTCCAAAAAGGGTCAAAACACAAAATTCGGCCGCAACGCGATGCCATGCACGGTCCGCCTCCTCGCGCGCTCTGCTCTCCACCGAATCGTCGAAAGCGGCCGGGGCCAAACGCCGATGAACTGAAGCGCGCGGGCGGCGCCGTTTGACTCCGCGGGAAGTGGATCCAACCCAATCCAATCCCGTCGTCACCCGCCCCCGCCTGTCTCTGGTGGCGCCAAACGGGCCCGAAAACGCCCCGTGACGGTACCCCCACGCGCCGCTTGACAGCGGACGGGGTCAAACGTAACCGGCGCACCACGCAACGCCGGGTCCTCGTGGACCTGACCAGGGTCGCACGGTGCGGGGCGTCGCGGCGCACGTGGACCAGGCGGACGCACGCATGCACGCATGCGCAGAGGGTGGCCCAGCCGACCCCGCGATTAGTTTAGCGTCAATGGGCGTCCTTCCCGCTCTTTTAGCCTTGCCCGAAAACAGAAAGCGGCAATTAGCGCTCCCATTTTTCGCTCCCCTCACGCTTGAGAGCTTCCGTGGACTCGGCGTGCCATATGCAAAAAAAATTGTTTGGATGTATTATAAAAATTCATCGGACGTAAACAACATCTAAAACATGATAAAAATTTACACCGTGATTTCGAGACAACCGAACGACCACTGCTGCTGCCAGAACGAACAACCGTTTGCGCCGCTGTCGCCGCTCCCCTATCGAAGCCGTTTTGAGTTTTGTCCTCCTAAGTACCAATGCCTTGGAGCCGCAGTCATCGCTACCCTTGCACGGAAGGTGTATATGGTGGAGCCTAAAATCTAAAAAGCGGCCGGCCACCAACTAACAGAAACGGGCGGCCGGTCTCTCATGTGTGATTTTTTTGTCAGCTAGTGGATATTATTGTTAGCATTAGATGCGTACAGACTAGTCTGACAACAGATTCACGCACATTTATTTTAGCGTCTTAAATTTTTGAAAAGTCATATCTTTTAAACCACATGTCGGAATTCAGATCCGTTTTCACCGTTGGATTCATCGCGGCGAGATCTTCGAAACTAGATCCCGCATGGATATGTTTCGATGAATTTTTTTTGATGCCAATTTTGGTGCTATATGGTGCAATTAAAATACTGCATTGTGCAACTTTAGTACTACATCGTGCAATTTTTTTCCAAAACTAATGTTTGGAGCTGCGCCTTCGTATGAGGTTACAACCTAGCAACCACGACAACTTTTAATGTGCGACTAGTCTATTGCCTCGACGAAAGTCGATGTGCAACCTCCTCTTGTAATGTAGTCTAGTCGCACACACATTGATATTTAGTTGGCTTGTAATGTAGTCTAGTTGCACATACATTGATATTTAGTTGGCTTGTAATGTAGTCTAGTTGCACACACATTGATGTTTAGTTGACAGAAAGACTAATTGCACACGCATATGCTTAGTTGGCTTATAATTTAGTCTAGTTGCACACACACTGATGTTTAGTTGGCAGGACACTAGTTGCACACACATATGCTCAGTTGGCGTGGCAATTTAGTCTAGTTGCACACACATTGATGTTTAGTTGACAGGACTTTTTTGGCACACACATATGCTCAGTTGGCGCGGCAATCTAGTCTAGTTGCACACACATTGATGTTTAGTTGGCAGGACTTTTTTGGCACACACACATATGCTCAGTTGGCGCGGCAATCTAGTCTAGTTGCACACACATTGATGTTTAGTTGGCAGGACTTTTTTGGCACACACACATATGCTCAGTTGGCGCGGCAATCTAGTCTAGTTGCACACACATTGATGTTTAGTTGGCAGGACTTTTTTGGCACACACACATATGCTCAGTTGGCGCGGCAATCTAGTCTAGTTGCACACACATTGATGTTAAGTTGGCAGGAAGACTAGTTCGTCGAAACATCCCCATGCGGGATATAGTTTTGAAGAGCACGTCGCGAGGATTCCAGCGGTGAAAACGGATCTTAATTCCGACGCGCGGTTTGGAAGATATAGCTTTTTGAAAATTTGAAAACCGAAACAAATGCATATGTGATCTGTTTTTTCCAACTGACTGTGACCGGTGTGAATGTATTAAATACTAAAAGATACATGCGCTAGCGGACAAAAATTACACACATGCATGTCTATTTTAGGCCAGCCGCTCGCGCATGTATGGCTGGCCGCTCCATCGCGCTAGTGGGCAGCCGGCCGCCCACTAGACGCTCCCATGGTGGAGTTGGTCACATGAAGGAGTACCCGCGAAGTTGGTGCCCACTCA
The DNA here is from genome assembly GCF_018294505.1 of Triticum aestivum. NCBI lineage: Eukaryota > Viridiplantae > Streptophyta > Magnoliopsida > Poales > Poaceae > Triticum > Triticum aestivum. Next base: position 89,878,847 of record NC_057810.1, read on the forward strand.
GACATTCAAGTCGCAACCGGAGAGGCAAAACGGGCCCTATGATGCTTCCAGGCTGGAATTTTCAGCTATCCAAGCAGGTGTTACAATGCCGGCCAGAAAACCTAATGAACATATGACAATCACTAGAAACGAGATTTTCTACGATCCACATCTGAATGTATCAATCCAACGGTCAGGATTGCCCTGTGGTGCAAGGGGCGCCATTAGCATAGCGTTGACCTTTATGATTTATGTAGCTTTAACTTGTTTTTTCACAAAGTTTTCAGGGTAACTTGGTTTTCATCAGATACTCTGATGTAGCCAAACACGTCTGCCACGTGAAAATGGCTTGAAAGGCTAAATATAGGTGCAAGGGAGTAACTCACTACGAAACAAAAGATTCTCACAATCTTTCATGTAGTGCAATCAATAAACATCAAGCACAATGATGGAGTAGAAAATACCCAAAATCTATTTGTGCAGAGGGAGGTTCTGTCCAGACGTCGCATTGTTTTTCTACTTCACAGGCCTAGCAGTGCGCGGAACAATTTTTTCACCAAACTGTCATCAACAAACCAATGTGTTTATATACTACAGTAATAAAACAATGAACTCATGAACAAACACTAAAAAACCAACTTTAAAAATCAGTGGAATGTACCACAAACTCAAACGTGATAACCAAACCTTAGTGATAGAATCGCATGATGTGCAACAACCAAGATGCCAAACCCCAGAATTCACTGCGTGCACGGGCGGTCCATGAGAGAACCCACGGCTGACCTGGCAGGCCAGAGGGTATCACGAACGAACGCGCGAGCGATTTAATTTCTGACAGCGGACGACGCCACACACCACCACAAACCCAACCCAACTCCCAAGTCCACCACCACACACTGCCCTCCCTCCCCCCACCCCCACCCCACTCCTCCCCGCCGCCGCCGCCGATCCGCGGCCGCCGCCCCGCTCCGATCCGCCCCGCGCCGCACGGATCGCCGCGCCATGGACCAGGTGAGCCCGCCCGGACCGTCCGATCGCCGCGCCGCTCCCTCCTGCCCCCTCTCCGCCTCCCTGCCCCCGTCCATGTCGGCGCCGGCCGTAATGTCAGCTTGTGCCTGTGTTTCGCGCAGTACGAGAAGGTGGAGAAGATCGGGGAGGGCACGTACGGGGTGGTGTACAAGGCCAAGGACCGCTACACCAACGAGACGATCGCGCTCAAGAAGATCCGCCTGGAGCAGGAGGACGAGGGCGTCCCCTCCACCGCCATCCGCGAGATCTCCCTCCTCAAGGAGATGCAGCACCGGAACATCGTCAGGTACCCCTCCCCTCCTCCGTCCCGTCTCTCCTCCCCGGCGTCAGGGTTTGGGCTGGATTCGGCCGCCGCGGAATGGATGGACCGGCTGACAGAGTGTTCGACCCCTGTTGCTGCTGCTGCCGTGCAGGCTGCAGGACGTGGTGCACAACGAGAAGTGCATCTACCTCGTCTTCGAGTACCTCGACCTCGACCTCAAGAAGCACATGGACTCCTCCTCGGACTTCAAGAACCATCACATAGTCAAGGTCACAGCCGACACCCCCCTTTGATTTCGTTTACTTCCTGTTTACTGACAGAAGCTTCGTCTGCGAGCGAGGGGACAACTTGCGTGCCGACCCATTTGGTTGCGATCATGTGGAAATGTGAAATGTAATGCTGTTTTGTGCTCTGCGTGCAGTCCTTCCTCTACCAGATCCTGCGCGGCATCGCCTACTGCCACTCGCACCGCGTGCTTCACAGGGATCTCAAGCCCCAGAACCTGCTGATAGATCGCCGCACCAATTCGTTGAAGCTTGCTGACTTCGGATTGGCCAGGGCGTTCGGCATTCCTGTCCGGACATTTACTCACGAGGTACGTTTTGCGGCACCGACAGGTTGTCGGTCTGGTACATTGTTATTTAAGTCGCATGTATGTGGGAGATGGCAGTTGGAAATTTGTTCTGCTACGCTTTTAGCAGGGGCAGAATGCACTTAATTTTAAGTAGTTACAGTGATACCTATCAATCCCTCCTTTATTTCAAGTCTGGAATGCGTTCTGTATTTGAATTCAGTAGACCACATGTGCACACTTTTGCTGGCGTACGTACTACTATCTGTCTCATTTGGCTATGAAAGTGCGCATGTCTTCATAGAAAAGAGATAACTATGTACTATGTCTTGTTCAATCTGAGGTTGATATCTCCCACTCGCAAACAAAAGAGAGGTTGATGTCTCCCATTAGTGTTCACTGTTGTTTGGTACTACATCTTAAGACTGTTCGCTTATCGCCTTCTTCTTTTGCCTTTATCAAGTGTTTCCATAATTAACGGTAGATGATTTTGCTAGTCTCTTGTCATAGTGCTACCTTGCCAATTTAGCTTTACTCTCCTGTATGACGGATCACGTGACAAAAGGCAAGATAATCTAGGAAAGGTACAGAACAATTCGCTACATTCCCAGAACATACGGTGTTTGTTACTATGGGCAAAAGAGAAGGCAAGCATAGCTCCAAGCTTAATTTAATTGGAGCTGGTATTCATATGATCATATTAATGAGCTGTTCTCATGTTACAATTTTGCTCCTGCCTTTTGCGTTTGTTTTTTTATCTGAAAGAATGTTGTTTATAGGTGGTAACATTATGGTACAGAGCACCAGAAATTCTTCTGGGTGTGAGGCAGTATTCTACCCCTGTTGATGTGTGGTCGGTTGGTTGCATTTTTGCCGAAATGGTGAATCAGAAACCTCTATTTCCTGGTGATTCTGAGATTGATGAACTCTTCAAGATTTTCAGGTCTTTCTCTTATTAATCTTGTATGGTCTTGCTTTAAGCTCTTCCATGCATCTGAGGAAACAGCTAATCTTGGTTGCCAAATCTTTTTTCTTTCATGCAGAATTATGGGCACTCCTAATGAAGAAACCTGGCCAGGTGTTTCTTCGTTACCTGACTACAAATCAGCTTTCCCCAAGTGGCCATCCGTGGTAAGTCATAATTGTTCTTTCATTATTCTTATGGAAAATGGGTTAAAATCTGAAGTTGCCGTTAGGGGTCAGACCTTGTAGTTTCTCCTTGCTATTGGATTAGTTGTGTACAGTTATTGTGCAAGTGTATGGTGATTATACAACATTATACTGATTGTGACTCTGGGATTTTGGTTCTAACTTGAGGAGTTTGCTGCAGGATCTCGCAACTGTGGTTCCAACACTTGAACCTTTGGGACTTGATCTTCTCTCTGTAAGTTTCACAACCACATGTTATTTGTTTCCATATGCGTCATGGATTATGCATTTGTGCTTATTATCTCGCTATCCGCATTCATTTTGCTTAGTGAGTGGATAACATGGTGCTTCCTTTGTGAGGGTTTTGCAATGCCTTATTTCTTATTGCATTTCAATAATCTAAGGTGAACAATGTAATTTCTGCCTCTATTGCTGTGATTTTGTCTGTGCTTATTTGTATTCCTGTTGTTGCAGTCTTGAGACTGTAGCAGTGTTCTAAGTTGTGTTTCCCACATGAATTCAGACAAACATGCCAAAAAAAATAAATCTTAGTCGTACAAACTGAAGTTGCCATATTAAAAACACATTTATAGATTGTAGGTGCATATGCTAATTTATCTAGGTTGCTAAGCATTGGAACCCTTTTGAGTAGATATTGCAGTCAGTCCATTCTCATCATGGCTCTTGCATGATTTGTATTGCTTCATATGCAGTCATGAATTATATACATGTGCAGTCATGAGTATATGATTCTACTCATGTGCATTCATAACCTTGCTTGCTAACTTCTCTCCACACCCTCGTGCAGAAAATGCTCTGCTTAGATCCAACCAGGAGAATCAATGCCCGAACTGCCCTCGAGCACGAGTACTTCAAGGATCTGGACGTGTCCTCGTAGATCATGTCCCCTGCTCCTCTGTAAATTAAGATTGCGTCGGTTGCTCGACAGCTTCCTGAATCCTCCCGGACTGTGTGCTCCTTTCTCTCCTATTCTTTCTGACTCTGGCTGTGTAGAGAGAAATGAGAACGGAAACGCCTCCTGATCCACCCTTCCGTGTAGACCAAGCAAATTGAAAAGATCCTGATGCTCTGGGAGCTCTGCATTGTGATTTCACCCGTATTTATATGGACATCGACGCCGGCACCAGACTTGTTCATGTACGATGAATTTTGGAGTAGTAGCAGATAGTCAAGGGGCTGCAGTGTTTCATGAACTACCAACTGATGTGACAATGTTTGGTAGTGTACTACTACTTGTACTTGGTAAACATCATTATCATCATGAATGGAATCAGTTGTGGACAACTACATGCTGCTACTTAGCTTACGCATTGGGCGCTCTGGTACGTCAAGATTGCTCATCATGTTTTTGCATATTAATCTATGTTTGGCGCTAAATTGATATTGTAACACGCTAAATGGTGCCATAGCGGTTTAGATGACGCTAAGTTGTATATGATGTGTTTAGTGTGAGGCCCTATGTTTTTAAGGCGACGCCTAGGCATCGAGGCCTGAAAGTGAAGCGTCGCCTTGAAGTCATAGGTGAGGCCCCTCCAAACGCTATGACACCGAGATAGCATGCTATTAAAAACTACTCCCTTCATTTACAAATATAAGATGTCCTAACTGTGTATGTAGATATGTTTTAGTGTATTCATTTATTTCAGTCTTTATATAGTCCATATTAAAATATTGAAAACATCTTATATTGATGAACAGAGGGAGTATGATCTTAGCACCTCAATCTCAATGGTTTTGAGGACGAAGGAGAACACCAACCTTGCCTTCACCACCATCGGAGAGGACAAGGGGCTCTGCGTCGATCGTTACCACCTCCAAGGCGCTACCGAAGTAAGCACCTGGACAACTCGTGTTAAACATTGTAACTCACGGTATGTGTATAAACTGTGCTAGGTGTGGCGTGTGTTGTAAATAGGTTAGGTTAGGTTGTTGTGATCTGATCTAGTAGTTAGCTTGGAGATCAATCCGCACCTAACCGAACCCTAACCTCCTGTAATCTGTTGCCGCACCTTGGCCCTATTTAACACGCAGCGCGCCCCTGCCCTTGGCATGTGCTTCCAGCCTCTTTTACATGGTATACAGAGCCTAGTTCTTCCATCACATCTAGGTCATGTCATCTTCTTCCTCCCACGCCATGGCCATGCTCTCGCTTGCCTCCCTCGGCCACACCATCACGGAGAAACTCACCCGCGACAACTTCCTGGTGTGGAAGGTCCAAGTTCTCCCGCATGCCAGGGCCGCGGCGATGATGGGCTACCTTGACAGCTCGATCAAGGAACCCGCTGCTGTCATCGTCACCGAGAAGGAGACCAACCGGAAGAAGGAGATCACCGAGACGCCCAATCCAGAGCATGCGATCTGGGTCACCCAAGATCAACAAGTGCTCACCTTTTTGTTTGCGTCTCTGTCCCTGAAGTTTTGATGCAGGTGTCCAATCACACCACGGCCGCGGGCATCTGGCAAGCCCTGGTTGAAAGCTTCTCCGCGCAGTCCAGAGCACGCCAGATTCATCTCCGATCGGCGATCGGCAATGCCCGCAAGGGCGACCTCTCTGCTGCTGCTTACTTCACAAAGATGAAGGGGCTAGCGGATGAGCTTGCTGCTGTAGGAAAGCCCCTCGATGAGGATGATATCGTCTCGCACATGCTCGAGGGTCTCATGCACGAGCCCGACTACAATGGGTTCGTCACCTCCATCTCCATGCGCGCTGCCACCGATCGGCCGATCGGTCTCAGCAAACTCTTCTCGCTGCTGCTCTCTGCGCAGGCCCGGATCGCCGCCCAGCACGCCGCCTACACCGCTCACCACTCCGCCACCCTCGCTGCGAAAGGTGGTCGTGGCGGCTACGGCGGCGGACGCGGTGGTCAGGGTGGTGGACGCGGTGGCTATGGCGGCGGCAACTACTCCGACAACTCGGGCAATGGTGGTGGTGGTGGTGCGCCGCGCCAACAGATTAGTGACCGCGGTGACCGCGAGCGCTGCCAAATCTACAAGGAGGAAGGCCATGGTGTTGGCGCTGCAGGAAACAGTTCGATAAAGGCTACAACAACAACGTGCGCAACCCCACAGGCGGCGGCGGTGGCGGCGGACGCGACAGCGGTGGGCGCGGTGGCGGCGGCGGTAGTGGTGGCAACCCTCGCTCCGCAAACTCTGCTCACTCCTACGATGTGGATACCAACTGGTATCTCGACACTGGTGCCACTGATCACGTTACCAGCGAGTTGGAGAAGCTAGCCGTTCGTGATCGCTACACCGGCACCGACCAAATCCACACGGCGAGTGGCAAGGTATGGACATAGCACACATTGGTCATTCAGTACTATCTACTCCCTCTGGTTCCTTACACTTAAACAACATTCTTCATGCTCCTAGTGCCGACCAGAGTCTTCTGTCTGCCTATAATCTTATGCGAGATAATGATGTGTTTATTGAACTTCACCCTGAATTCTTTCTTGTTAAGGATCAGGCTACCCGGAGAACAATCCTGCAAAACAAGAGTAGATGGGGCTTGTTCCCCGTGACCGGATGGCAAAGTGCACCTCAATGCCAAGTTCTTGCTGCCATCAAACCATCCACATCCCGGTGGCACAAGCTCCTAGGGCACCCTGCTCTTCCGGTAGTTCAAAAGATTATTCACGACTTCAACCTTCCTGTTTCAAATAAACAAGACCATCTCCTAGTGTGTGATGCATGTCACATGGCCAAGAGCCATCAGTTACCTTATTCCCGTTCAACTAGTGAATCCACAACTCCTTTAGAGCTTATTTTTTCAGATATTTGGGGTCGTGGACCCGTCTCTATAGGAAGACAGAAATACTATGTCAGTTTTCTTGATGATTTTAGCAAGTTTAGCTGGATATATTTGCTCAAAAATAAATCCGATGTCTTCGAGAAGTTTCGTCTTTTACAAGCTCATGTTGAACGTCTCTTTGATCGTAAGATCATTGCCATGCAAATCGATTGGGGTGGGGAATACCAACGGTTGAACTCTTTCTTTGAACGCATTGGCATCACACACCACGTTTCTTGCCCACATGCTCATCAACAGAACGGCTTCGTAGAGCGGAAATATAGACACATCATGGAAGTTGGTCTCTCTTTACTTGCTCATGCATTCATGCCACTCAAGTTCTGGGACAAAGCGTTTCTTACTGCGGTCTATCTTATTAATCGTATTCCCAGTAGAGTTATCAAGAACCAAACTCCTCTAGAACGACTCTTTGGCACTAAGCCCAACTACTCCTTTCTCCGCATCTTTGGGTGTGCTGTCTGGCCAAACACTAGTAGAAAAACCCCTATTAGTCCCGGTTGGTGAGGGCCTTTTGTCCCGGTTCTTGAACCGGGACTAAAGGATCGTTACTAATGCCCAAGACCTTTAGTCCCGGTTCTAACACGAACCGGGACAGATGGGCCTCCACGTGGCCGGTGCATCGAGCCCAGGCAGGAGGGCCTTTGGTCCCGGTTGGTGGCATCAACCGGGACCAAAAGGCATCCACGCGTCAGCATTTCAGTGGCGGGTTTTTGTTTTTTTTGAAGGGGGGGAGGGTTGGGGGTTTTGGGGGATTAATTTAGGTGTTTCATATATTGTGTTAGCTAGCTAATTAATAGAGAGAAGTGTCCTATCTTATGTCCGTGCTTGGTCAACGCTACGTACTGTACATAGAGAGGCCCTCGACACGCTAGCTAGTAAGAAAATGAAGTGAACCATTAAGTACAGAAGTTCGTCATGCATACCGAGAGAAGTGATCGATCAACCTCTCCTTCTTCGAGAGATTGGTCGAACAACAAGTTTTCGTATTATCTATCCGACGCTACTGGCTACATACATATACAATATGTAAGATCTCTTACAATCCCCTAGCATTTGAAATCAACTTCCACATGGTATTCTCCAGCTTTATTGATGACGTGGTCAAGAAAGAATCCCACCAATTCCTCTTGAATTGCTTTAATGCGATCTTGTTCTAGGAGTTCATTCCGCATTTGCCACATCTAATTTGAAGAAGGGGGTTAATACATATATGAATGAAACTCAACAGAAATGATGGTGTAATAAAATGAAATTGTGAATATTATTGCTTACGCACTTCATATTGTCTTTTAGAGTAGCCCCGCTTATTTTTCAAAGTCGCGTTGTAGATGAACTCGCACACGTAGTATCCACAGAAATTATTCTCTTCTTCCTGCCACAAGCACTTTACGAGAAATAGAGGTCAATCAAACTGATAATGAAGCATTATAAATGGCATTGATGAAAGTATAGCTATAGAATCAACGGGAGATGCTCGCAACTAGCTAGCTAGTAGTACTTACTTTCGGGTATGTATATCGCAGCTCCTTCGGCAGTCCCGGAGCTTCTGCGGTGAACTGTTTCCAAACCCTGCAAGACAAAGAAAATAATTATTATTACTTGAGATATCAGGAAATGAACAAAAACTTGCCGATATGGTGCGATAATGATCGATTGAACTTACTTGTTGAGCAATTTAGTCATGTCCGCATAGGTTTCAGGATCTTTTCATCTCGAGTCTAAGACGGTTACTACTCCCGCTCAAACTTAATCTCCAGAAGAACATAGTGGAAGCTGCACACGCATGCATAACTCATCAATTACATACTATAACCTTGCTCGAGTAATAAGGGAAACTGAATATGCACGAGACAGTAACACTCACTTGAAGTTGTAAGGAAAGAGTATTAAATCTTTGTTTTGATTTTTGATCAACGATTGTAGCAAGTTGGCCTCGGCCTCTTCGGCGTGCTTTTTAACCAGAAATTCATCTATGATATTTGTGTTAATGAACCCAATATCATACATTTCTTGTTTTTTTGCACTCGATGATCTTCAATCTGCATAATATAGTGAGGATAATTAATTATAAATACATGCAATGAAAGAGCCGAGCTATATATAGAGACTTAATGACAGAAATAATACTTACAGACAATAGCAAAAGACCGTTAATTTATCGAGGGTCTTTTGATTGAAGAACTCAAAGAACTCCTCAAATGAAACAGTCAACAGATCAGTTCCAACGAGGTCGTGCTCCTCTTTAATTCTCAGATACAAAGTATTCGTCCCCCCAGACTCTCTATAGGTTTTCAGTACCAATTATGGAATCTTCGCATCACCGTTGTTAGAGATTTTTCATCGTTGACGAGAGGCTTCCCGTACTCGTATCTGTGTTCGTCCACCTCCAAGAAATCAAAATGTACATCATCAGGCAGGTAATCTCCAAGATTGTTATAACCGGGCACCGTCCCCGGAGCATTAGCGACGATGTCGCTAGACACATTGAGCGGGAGGGCACGATTGCTTTGCTTGTTCGCCGAGCTGGGCAATTTTTTTCCCAGCTGCTCGTTCTTTTAACCTTTGATCACTGACAGTACTTCCCGACCGGTTAGCTTCGAGATATGTCTTTGCAGTAATGCGCTCATAGTTGTTTTTCGGCGGAGAATTTGGTGGTTTCCTCAGGGCATCGATAGTGTGCTTTGCTTTCACCGGATCTACCTTCTCCTCCGAAGGTGGATGTCTCTTTGCTTTCAACCCTTCAAAGAAGTCCTTCACTTCGGTCTGCACGATCTTCGCGTTTTCCTCCTCGGTCCTCTCGTACGGTAACTTCTCTAGAGGCTTGAGAGAAGGACCGTATCTGTATTGCCTCCCGCCTCTGCTGGCTGTACTGCTAGACGCCGGAGCAGACGGAGCGGCAGCGGTGTCTGTCTTCTTTCGTGCTTGCTTACAAGGCGGAGGAGAAGGACTATGATGCGCCGGAGCAGCCGGGGTGGAGGCGGGTCTCTTCCGCCTGTGCTGGCGAGGCGTAGAAGGAGGAGGCTGTTGGCTGCTCGGGCGCGCCGGCGTAGGCGGAGAAGGAGGCGGAGTGCCGCCACGCGCCGGAGAAGGAGGCCGAGTGCCCTGATCGTCACTCGCCGGAGGAGGAGGCGGTGGAGGAGGCGGAGTGCCCTGACTCACCGGAGGAGGAGGAGGAGGCGTCCAGTTCGGAAGCTTGATGAACTCCTTCCGCAATAGGCATGGAGTCTTCAGAGTAGAACCCAGCCGAGTCTCCCCTTCACCGGTAGGGGGGTCAAGCTGGAGGTCCTCAAATCCCTCCGTTATTTCGTCCACCGTCACCCTAGCATATCCTTCTAGAATCGGACGACAGTGAAAAGTTGAGCCGGGTTCAGAAGGTCGAACTTGGCCGACAGCCGCCTTGACTTTTAAGTTCTGCCATTGCATCATAAGGTGGCAATTTTGAGACTCCGTGATAAAATCTACGGGGTAGCTAGCAGGAGCCGTCAAGACATGCTCCGACTGAAGCAGCTCGGTGGAAGCCACGCTGCTTCTCCGCTGAGATGGTGGGGTAGCTTCGGGGGAAGCTTCGGCAGGTCGTTTGCTGCGATCTGCTTCTCGTTCCTCTAGCCCTTGTACCTTTGCGTGCAGCGCCTGCAGTTGGCTATGCTCCACTTTCTTCCTCCTCTCATGGCATTTGTAACTGCCTGCGTCCGAAAAACCAACCTTCCACAGAATGGAGCCTGGCGTGCCTCGTGTCCTTCCAGGGTGCTCAGGATTCCCGAGGGCCATTGTGAGCTCATCCTTCCCCCTGTCTGGAACGAACGTCCCTTGCTGCGCTGCATCGATATAGTGCCGAAGCTTGTTGACTGGTATTTTCAGTTGCTCGTCCGTCCAACGGCACTTCCCTGATACAGGGTCCATGGTTCCGCCAGCCCCGAAGAACCAAGTCCGGCAACGGTCTGGCCAGTTCATTATCTCTTGTTCGATCCCTTTATCAAGCAGATCATTCTCAGCCTTGGACCACTTAGGCCGGGCTTTGAGGTAGCCACCTGACCCCGTGCGATGGTGAAACTTCTTCTCCGCAGCATTTTGCTTGTTTGTCGCCGACATCTTCTTACTCTTTTCCGATGTCTTGTGGGCCACAAATGCGGTCCAGTGATCTCTGATCTTCTCATATTTGCCGATGAATTCTGGTGTCTCTTCTTTGTCGACAAACTTTTTCAGCTCTTTCCTCCACCTCCTGAATAGGCCTGCCATCTTCTTAAGAGCACAAGACTTGATTAATTGCTCTATAACTGGCTTCTCCGGATCCTCCTCTGGCGCTAGGGTGAAATTTGCCTTCAGCTCAGTCCAAAGATCATCTTTCTGCATATCATTGACATAAGACACCTCAGGGTCTTCCTCCTTAGGCTTATACCATTGGTGGATGCTGATCGGGATCTTGTGTCACACCCAATATGCGATACTATCCTAAAGAGACTCGAAGGTCCCACCAAGGATAGAACCGCATATTGATACGCTTTTGCAAGGTGGATATCATTACATCAACATTACATAATAGATAGGGATACATACATAAGGCATCCAATGCCACACGAATACAACATCATCTTACATAAGAGCACCATCCGACTAAGGATGAAACACAAATAGAAACTCAAACGACATCCACCCTGCTAGCCTAGGCTGCCGACCTGGAACCTATCCCCTGATCGAAGAAGAAGCAGAAGAAGAACTTCAAAACAAGCAAACATCGCTCTCGCGTCATGATCATCGCATAACCTGTACCTGCAACTGTTGTTGTAGTAATCTGTGAGCCACGAGGACTTAGCAATCCCATTACCATGGGTATGAAGGCTAGCAAAGCTTAAAGGGAAAGGGAGGGGTAAAGTGGTGAGGTTGCAGCAGCGACTAAGCATATATGGTGGCTAACATACGCAAATAAGAGCGAGAAGAGAGCAAATGGAACGGTCGTGAAGCTAGCAATGATCAAGAAGTGATCCTGAACTCCTACTTACGTCAAACATAACCCAAAACCGTGTTCATTACCCGGACTCCGCCGAAAAGAGACCATCACGGCTACACACGCAGTTGATGCGTTTTAATTCGGATCTGGTGTGAAGTTATCTACAAGCGGACATTAACAAATTCCCATCTGCCACATAACCGCGGGGACGGCTTTCGAAAGATAATACCCTGTAGGGGTGTCCCAACTTAGCCCATGATAATCTCTCACGATCAACGAAGGATATTCCTTCTCCCAGGAAGACCCGATCAGTCTCGGAATCCCGGTTACAAGACATTTCGACAATGGTAAAACAAGACCAGCAAAGCCGCCCGATGTGCCGACAATCCCAATAGGAGCTGCACATATCTCGTTCTCAGGGAAACACCGTATGAGACATCCTACGAGTAAAACCAGACCTCGAGTTTCCCCGAGGGGGCCCTGCAGTCTACTCGGTTCGGACCAGCACTTAGAGAAGCACTGGCCCGGGGGGGGGATAAAATAAAGATGACCCTTGGGTTAATTACTCCCAAGGGAAAAGTAGGTGGTGGTGAGGCAAATGCTAAAACCAAGGTTGGGCCTTGCTGGAGGAGTTTTATTCAAGGCGAACTGTCAAGGGGGTCCCATAAATCACCCAACCGCGTTAGGGATGCAAAATCCGGGAACATAATACCGATATGATGGAAACTAGGGCGGCAAGAGTGGAACAAAACACCAGGCATAAGGCCGAGTCTTCCACCCTTTACCAAGTATATAGATGCATTAATTAAACAAGAGATATTATGATATCCCAACATAATCCTATCCACCATGGAGCAATCTTCAACTTCACCTGCAACTAACAACGCTATAAGATGGGCTGAGCAAAAGCGGTAACATAGCCAAACAACGGTTTGCTAGGAAGGGTGAAAAAGGTTAGAGGCTGACATGGCAAATTGGGAGGCTTGAAGAGCAAAAGATAGGTAGCGCAGCAAAGCGATAGAACGAAGCAACTAGCATAGCAATGATAGTAATGAGATCGAAGGTGACGATCATCTTTCCTGAAATCCCGCTAGGAAGAAGAACGAGTCCATGAAGAAGATGAAGCCACGAAGATGAACCAAGCGTAGACGAACGAATCCCCACGCCGCAACAAAACGTGAACTATCGAGAAGAAGCACACAACATGGTAAACACACCACACATATACATGACATGATGCTCAACCAATTATGATGCAAGACAAGGCTACATGAAGCTACTCATGGCAAGAGATGATGCAAACAAGAACAACACATCAAAGCAAGTTTAAATGAGGCCGGAAATAACATATAACAATTCCGGTAAGTCCTCATATGCAAGTTTAGAAATTGGTCCAGATCTGAATAAACCTTATGTTCAAGTTGTTAAACAGCAAGTTAAGATGCACCAAGATGATCTACACGAAATTCTAGTCAAGTTACATATAAAGTTCATTTAGTTCGGAGCTACGGCCTGGAAGATATGAGCAAAACAAGTTAAACATGGCATTGATGCAAAATGCATACAAACATCAAGCAAACTCTCTCAAAACATGGATGCAACATGATAATATGAAACTACATGCAAAATCAAGCAAGTTTCATATAAAGCACACCCAAAACGGAGCAACGGTTCAACACAGACACATGAAACAAGTTTAAAGGACAAGCTGTCCAAAACAGCAACTAGGCATCTTGCAAGCATCAAAACAATATGCTACAACAGCTCAACATGATAACAAAAGGCATGGGCATGATGTACAAATGAATCTTAATAACACATGAACACTGAGCTATCTTCAGAAATCACCAGAACATGCTCAAAAAGACATGGCAAGATTGCAAATAATAACAGTTTACAGGCTTAGCAGAAATAACATCAGGTTGCAATGTTTAGAGCTATCAAACAACACGCTACAGGAACTTATCATATAAACTTAAGGCATGACATGATACTACTAAATGCATAGAACAAAAGTCCTTTACTGACCATGAGCCAAAAAGGATCATAAGATATGATGGCTCCCATGTAAACATGGCAAATGATATGACAGATTCAAACATGGCAGGAACAACGATAAGTAGGCATGTTGGTGAGCCTGTACCACTCACCACAGAGCAATACATGGCATGACAAGGTGACCAACAGTAAGAATACATGTTCATGAAGATAAGAATGGCAAGATAAAGTTCATAGGGTGCATGGATCACTAGCAAAGCTCATGGCAAAACTGAACTTAATGTTAACAGACTGACAACAACATTATTAAGAGCAAGATTACAACAAGCTACAGAAGGCTATAAATGCAACCAGGGGCATGGATGGATAGAGCATAACATGTATAACAAAACATCCTTAGTGAACATCTCCATATTATGCATATAATGACTTGTAGCAGCAGGTTTACATAGCATCATGATATAGCAGATTCAGACTAGCAAAACAACAACAGCAAGTACACTACTTCACGAGCTTGATGTACTCACTACAAGACTCATAAAAATACATGGATGACACCACTGTGAAGATGGCATGATGTATTACAAAACACATGTAGAGCTCATGCTCATAGGATGCACACACATAATGCAACAAAAATGACAAATCAACAACTTCTGTTAACAGACAACAGTTAACATCATATAGCACTCTTGCAACAATGATTAGGGCATCAAGATGGACTCAAACAAGCATGGCACAATGTAATGAAATGTAGAGCATCTCACAATGAACATTTTGACATATTACACGCACAAAACGGAGCAGTATGCAACAAGTTATGGCATGTCAAAGTATACACCATAATATAGGTTAACATGGACTGACGAAAATATACCCTCCGAGAAACTGGACGGGGTCGACCCGGGACAGCTGGAGAGGCGTGTATCTGGCCGGAGTGGACTCCGGCGAGCTCCGGGCGGCGTGGATCCGGAAGCCGGCGACGCAGGCGCGACGTCCCCGACGAGGAGGAGGCCGGCCGCGGAAGGGGAGGTCGGGGCGACGCCCGGCGGAGACGGAGAGGCGACGGGAGGCGGCGCTCCGATGAAGGCGCGGCTCTGGCGAACTCCGGGCGACGGCGGGGTTGGCGCAGGCGCGGGTCGGGGGCGCGGAGGGGACGACGCGGTCG
>NC_057810.1:89894413-89897035 GCF_018294505.1 Triticum aestivum
GGGGACACGTGGCGCGTCATGGTTGGGCGAGGGGGCGGCGACGGACGTGTCCGGCGTCGGGCGGACGTGTCCGGCGCGGTGAGGGAGGAGAATTAGGGTTTGGACTGCGAATATTCGGGGGGAGACACCTATTTATAGGTAGAGGGAGTTAGGAGACTCCAAATGGGGAGCGGTTTTCGGCCACGCAATCGTGATCGAACGACCGAGAGCATGGAGGGGGTTTGGATGGGCTCATGGGCTGTGGTGAAGAGGGGCTGGGCTGCAAAGAGAGAGGGGTTTCGGGCTATGCGGTTAACTGTTGGGGCATCAAACGACCTCCAAATGGAATGAAATTTGACGGGCGGTCTACCGGTGCTATACCAAGGCCACTCGGCAAACCTCGGCCCATTCCGAGAACATTTTTCTCCCACTCATGAAACAAGGTTTGAGAGGGACGACGGGCGCGTGCGAGAGGTCTGGACTCCGTACGGACAACGAAGAGAACCGAGGGAACCCGAACGGATGGAAGTTTTGAAAAACATGCAGATGAAATGCAGATGATGACATGGCAAAATGCAACACGCAAGCAGATGGCATGGCAACAACGACAAATAACTATAAGACACCTGGCGCATCGAATCCGGGGCATTACAACACTCCTCCACTAACAAGAGATCTCATCCCGAGATCTTAGGACCGAGACGGAAGGGAAAGAGGAAGAGGTGAAGTAAGGAACAAAAGAGAGAGGGTGAACAAAGTCGAGAACACTCGAGTAGGAAAAGAAACGACGAATATGACGAGAATTAAATGCTCATGGAAACAATATAGACTCTGAAACCACTCCGGTTAGAACAAGATAGGAAAGGAATAAGAATGGAAGAATTTACGCAGCACTCCGGCTGAACAAGGAAATAATAGAACATGAACTTGAGAAGATGGAATGATACTTGACGAGAGGAACAACATAAAACCTCCGGAAGACTTGAAAGAGTGGAATGAGAAGAAAGGGGAAGAAGATGACAACTCCTGCCAAGAATGAAATAGAGAGCATCCTTAAAAGGAGGGATTGAACGGAGTTGTTGAGAAAATCAACAACGCAAAGAATAAGCTTGTCGTGGACTTATGGATAACATCTCAAAATCATAAGGTGATAACCGGCCACAAACAGAAATGATTGGATAGCTGAGAAGAACGAAGAAATGCAAAAATCCACTTCAAAAGAATACAGAGAATTAATTGGACTTCGAGACGCGAGAAGAAAAGGATACTTGAGCTTCGCCTACAAGAATCTTGATGAACACTTGAAGAATGAATTAAACCATGAAGAACCACCATGAAGGACTCCGGTGACAAGAAGGATGATGAGATAGAATGAAGGATGAAAGAATAAGATGAGCCTTGCGATGAGTTAGATAGAGGTTCCGACGAAATGGCCGAGGAAATTGAACTCCGGAAAAGAAAAGATGTGAACACTTGGAACTAGAATTTATTCACCAAGAACAAACTCCGAAGGATGGGATTAATCACTTGGATGAAATAAGAATAAGATTTATTGTATGATTATCCTTCGTCAAATTAAATTGATGACAAGCAATGGATTTTGCATACTACTTATTCTTCTTGAAAAGGATTGAGGAGCATGAGGCGCCACCTTTAGGAAGGTCTTCAGTAAACCACCGTTAGGATTGAAAAGAATGAATGAATTGATATGATAATCAAAGAAAAGGAATCTTGAACGAACCACCGTAAGAATTCGAAAATGACTAATTAAAGAGTATGAATCACCGAGAAGAATTAGAAGAACCAATAAGCTAGAGGGGATTTAGATGCAAAAGAACAAAGAGATCATGAGCTGATTAAAGAACACTTGAACGAAGCACCGGGA
The DNA here is from genome assembly GCF_018294505.1 of Triticum aestivum. Lineage (NCBI taxonomy): Eukaryota > Viridiplantae > Streptophyta > Magnoliopsida > Poales > Poaceae > Triticum > Triticum aestivum. The sequence continues at coordinate 89,896,278 of NC_057810.1, forward strand.
TAAATAGAGAACGATAACTGGAATGATGGCCTCCGGATGTTCGAGACGGAAAAAACAAGTCCTGAAATACTCTGGATGGATGAAAAGAAATCTGACAATGGAATAATTCGCGAGGATAACATGAATCTAGAACCACGAAACTTCGAGAGAATGGGCAAGATTTAGAGGAAAAACTCTTCTTCGATCTTCAAATGACGACGAGAAACACCACCAAAATTACTGAGATACTCCGGGAGAATGAAAAGCGAAGAGGTTGAGCCAACAATGAAAGCATTTGAAAACGATCTTGGAGAAGGCATGTGACTGATGGGATCCATTCTTACGTCACACTTGAAAAGAACTTGAGAATACCTCCGGGAAAATCATAAGAGTCAGGTAAGATCCTGGGAAAAGACCTGTGGGTTAGGGCCCACTAAAAGAAAACACCACTGTAAAGGATTGCTGAAGAGATAGATGATGCACCGGAACAATTGAAATATTTGAATGAGGTGACAACCTCGAATTAATTGGAACACTCACGAATCTCCTGAGAATGTCTTGAGCACTCCGGAAGGATTAACTGGCGAGAGGCGACCGAGCAGGGGAAATAGTTGATCCAAGGAAAAGAATATGATCAACCCGAAAAAACTTGAATTGAGTCCACCGAAGAAGAAAAAGAGATGAAGAATGTCAAACAAAAGAGAATTCATCGGTTGAAACAATTGACAAAAGACTGAAGAGGCTCCACACGAATGAAATTGATGCTCGAAGCAGACTCA
>NC_057810.1:89897271-89901406 GCF_018294505.1 Triticum aestivum
TCAGGCTCCGGGAAGAAAAAGGGTGGGAGGGCGGGCAAACAAAGGCAACTTGGAAGGGGAAACCGACGAATATCTTGAAGAGAAAAACACCGGTTGAAAGAAGGCAAAAGCTTCACACGAGTAGGATGGATACTCGATTACGGACTCCGGCTCCGAGATGAAAAAGGGGTGGGCGGGTGGGAAAAAAGAAAACAACTGAGGATTGAACTCAAAGATGAAGAGGCTCGAGTCAACTTGACGAGAAATGCACCGGATGCAAAGAGCTGAGGAACAACGAACGAAAAACTAACCACATGATCCTAAAGAAAAATTTGAAGGGGAAGAGGAGTAATTCAAAACACCTACGTCAAGATTCCTCACCAGAGCGACGAAGAGGCTGAGGATTAAAAAGAATTCCTACTTTCCGATAGAACTAGACTCCGAAAACAGTTTTCTTTTAGACTCAACAACGACCAACAATCAAGGGGGCTCCTATGGTCGGTCGAGGCTCTGGTACCAACTTGTCACGTCCAATATGTGATACTATCCTAAAGAGACTCGAAGGTCCCACCAAGGATAGAACCGCATATTGATACGCTTTTGCAAGGTGGATATCATTACATCAACATTACATAATAGATAGGGATACATACATAAGGCATCCAATGCCACACGAATACAACATCATCTTACATAAGAGAACCATCCGACTAAGGATGAAACACAAACAGAAACTCAAACGACATCCACCCTGCTAGCCCAGGCTGCCGACCTGGAACCTATCCCCTGATCGAAGAAGAAGCAGAAGAAGAACTTCAAAACAAGCAAACATCGCTCTCGCGTCATGATCATCGCATAACATATACCTGCAACTGTTGTTGTAGTAATCTGTGAGCCACGAGGACTCAGCAATCCCATTACCATGGGTATGAAGGCTAGCAAAGCTTAAAGGGAAAGGAAGGGGTAAAGTGGTGAGGTTGCATCAGCGACTAAGCATATATGGTGGCTAACATACGCAAATAAGAGCGAGAAGAGAGCAAATGGAACGGTCGTGAAGCTAGCAATGATCAAGAAGTGATCCTGAACTCCTACTTACGTCAAACATAACCCAAAACCGTGTTCATTACCCGGACTCCGCCGAAAAGAGACCATCACGGCTACACACGCAGTTGATGCGTTTTAATTCGGATCTGGTGTGAAGTTATCTACAAGCGGACATTAACAAATTCCCATCTGCCACATAACCGCGGGGACGGCTTTCGAAAGATAATACCCTGTAGGGGTGTCCCAACTTAGCCCATGATAATCTCTCACGATCAACGAAGGATATTCCTTCTCCCAGGAAGACCCGATCAGTCTCGGAATCCCGGTTACAAGACATTTCGACAATGGTAAAACAAGACCAGCAAAGCCGCCCGATGTGCCGACAATCCCGATAGGAGCTGCACATATCTCGTTCTCAGGGAAACACCGTATGAGACATCCTACGAGTAAAACCATACCTCGAGTTTCCCAGAGGGGGCCCTGCAGTCTACTCGGTTCGGACCAGCACTTAGAGAAGCACTGGCCCGGGGGGGGGGGATAAAATAAAGATGACCCTTGGGTTAATTACTCCCAAGGGAAAAGTAGGTGGTGGTGAGGCAAATGCTAAAACCAAGGTTGGGCCTTGCTGGAGGAGTTTTATTCAAGGCGAACTGTCAAGGGGGTCCCATAAATCACCCAACCGCGTTAGGGATGCAAAATCCGGGAACATAATACCGATATGATGGAAACTAGGGCGGCAAGAGTGGAACAAAACACCAGGCATAAGGCCGAGTCTTCCACCCTTTACCAAGTATATAGATGCATTAATTAAACAAGAGATATTATGATATCCCAACATAATCCTATCCACCATGGAGCAATCTTCAACTTCACCTGCAACTAACAACGCTATAAGATGGGCTGAGCAAAAGCGGTAACATAGCCAAACAACGGTTTGCTAGGAAGGGTGAAAAAGGTTAGAGGCTGACATGGCAAATTGGGAGGCTTGAAGAGCAAAAGATAGGTAGCGCAGCAAAGCGATAGAACGAAGCAACTAGCATAGCAATGATAGTAATGAGATCCAAGGTGATGGTCATCTTGCCTGAAATCCCGCTAGGAAGAAGAATGAGTCCATGAAGAAGATGAATCCACGAAGATGAACCAAGTGTAGACGAACGAATCCTCACGATCGCAACGAAACGGGAACTATCAAGAAGAAGCACACAACATGGTAAACACACCACACATATAAATGACATGATGCTCAACCAAGTATGATGCAAGACAAGGCTACATGAAGCTACTCATGGCAAGAGATGACGCAAACAAGAATAACACATCAAAGCAAGTTTAAATGAGGCCGGAAACAACATATAACAATTTCGGTAAGTCCTCATATGCAAGTTTCGAAATTGGTCCAGATCTGAATAAACCTTATGTTCAAGTTATTAAACAGCAAGTTAAGATGCACCAAGATGATCTACACGAAATTCTAGTCAAGTTACATATAAAGTCCATTTAGTTCGGAGCTACGGCCTAGAAGATATGAGCAAAACAAGTTAAACATGGCATTGATGCAAAATGCATACAAACATCAAGCAAACACTCTCAAAACATGGATGCAACATGATAATATGAAACTACATGCAAAATCAAGCAAGTTTCATATAGAGCACACCCAAAACGGAGCAACGGTTCAACACACACACATGAAACAAATTTAAAGGTCAAGCTGTCCAAAACAACAAATAGGCATCTTGCAAGCATCAAAACAATATGCTACAGCAGCTCAACATGATAACAAAAGGCATGGGCATGATGTACAAATGAATCTTAATAACACATGAACACTGAGCTATCTTCAGAAATCACTAGAACATGCTCAAAAAGACATGACAAGATTGCAAATAATAACAGTTTACAGGCTTAGCAGAAATAACATCAGGTTGCAATGTTTAGAACTATCAAACAACACGCTATAGGAACTTATCATAGAAACTTAAGGCATGGCATGATAATACTAAATGCATAGAACAAAAGTCCTTTACTGACCATGAGCCAAAAAGGATCATAAGATATGATGGCTCCCACGTAAACATGGCAAATGATATGACAGATTCAAACATGGCAAGAACACCGATAAGTAGGCATGTTGGTGAGCTTGTACCACTCACCACAGAGAAATAAATGACATGAAAGGGTGACCAACAGTAAGAATACATGTTCATGAAGATAAGCGTGGCAAGATCAAGTTCATAGGGTGCATGGATCAGTAGCAAAGCTCATGGTAAAACTGAACTTAATGTTAACAGGCTGACAGGAACATTATTTAGCAATTGAGAGCAAGATTACAACAAGCTACAGCAGGCTATAAATGTAACCAGGGGCATGGATGGATATAGAATAATATGTATAACAAAACATCCTTAGTGAACATCGCTAGATTATGCATAGAATGACTTGTAGCAGCAGGTTTACATAGCATCATGATATAGCAGATTCAGACTAGCAAAACAGCAATAGCAAGTACACTACTTCACAAGCTTGACGCACTCACTACAAGACTCATAAAAATACATGGATGGCACCACTATGAAGATGTCATGATGTAGTACAATACAGATGTAGAGCTCATGCTCATAGGATGCACACACAAAATGCAACAAAAATGACAAATCAACAAGTTCTGTTAACAGATAGCAGTTAACATCATATAACACTCTTGAAACAATGATTAGGGAATAAAGATGGACTCAAACAAGCATGGCACAATGGAATGAAATGTAGAGCATCTCACAAAGAACATTTTGACATATTACACGCACAAAACGGAGCAGTATGCAACACGTTATGGCATGTCAAAGTATGCACTATAATGTAGGAAAACAGGGACTTGGACGAAAATATACCCTCCGAGAAACTGGACGGGGTCCACCCAGGACGGCGGGAGAGGCGTGTTTGGTTCGGCAAACGGGTGGATCTCGTCCACCCGCGGCGGATCTGGCCGGAGTGGACTCCGGCGAGCGGCGGGGCGGCTCCGGCGAGCTCTGGGCGGCGCGGATCCGGAAGCCGGCGACGCGGGCGCGACGTCCCCGGCGAGGAGGAGGCCGGCCGCGGCAGGGGAGGTCGGGGC
>NC_057810.1:89902035-89903758 GCF_018294505.1 Triticum aestivum
GAGCTTACTCGGGCCCGATGGGCTTCGGTGGGCCCCGCACGGGCTCATGCGGGCCGGCGGCGGCGGGAGGAGAGAGAGGCCGGCGGGGACACGTGTCGCGTCGTGGTTGGGCGAGGGGGCAGCGGCGGACGTGTACGGCATCGGGCGGACGTGTCCGGCGCGGTGAGGGAGGGGAATTAGGATTTGGACTGCGAAAATTCGGGGGGAGACACCTATTTATAGGTAGAGGGAGCTAGGAGACTCCAAATGGGGAGCGGTTTTCGGCCACGCGATCGTGATCGAACTACCGAGAGCATGGATGGGGTTTGGATGGCCTCATGGGCTGTGGTGAAGAGGGGCTGGGCTGCAAAGAGAGAGGGGTTTCGGGCTACGCGGTTAACTGTTGGGGCATCAAACGACCTCCAAATGGAACGAAATTTGATGGGCGGTCTACCGGTGCTATACCAAGGCCACTCGACAAACCTCGACCCATTCCGAGAATGTTTTTATCCCGCTCACGAAACAAGGTCTAAGATGGGCGACGGGCGCGCGCGAGAGGTCTGGACTCCGAACGGACAACGGAGAGAACCGGGGGAACCCGAGCGGATGGAAGTTTTGAAAAACATGCAGATGAAATGCAGATGATGACATGGGAAAATGCAACACGCAAGTAGATGACATGGCAACAACGACGAATAACTATAAGACACCTGGCACATCGAATCCGAGGCGTTACATCTTGTCCCTAACAAGAACCCCGCACTGAGCAGCAAATGCGTTCTTTGTCCGGATGGGTTCAATCGGTTCACCATCGCGCGCGATTGCTGTGATCTCAAACCTTTCATCCGAGCTCAACTTTTTCTTCGGGCCTCGTCTCCTTACGAAGTTGTGCTTGATCCGGAGGGCTAGAAAAAAAAGAAAAAAGACGAGAGTTAATTAATATGTGTACATATACCAAAACAATGAATGCATCAATTAGCTAGTCAGCACAGGCTTAACTAATATATATACCTGGCCAGACTCGGTTCGGTCACCGGAGCCGTCATCACAGTCTCCTTATTTCACCGTCATTGGGTCACCGGAGCCGTCCTCATGGTTTCCTTCTTGCACCGGCATTGGGTCAAAGGAGCCATCATAATAGCCCGCTTCTTCACCCTGTCCTTCCAGACCATCGGTGTCGTTCAGAAACGATAAGACGACATCACTTCCATGTGCGATTATCTCCCCCAACATCGCTTCTGTTGCTTCGTCTCGGGGGGTTTCCATAGTTTCTACAAATATTTACAACATGGCAATTATCATTCAAACATGACAGATATGGATATATTAGTGGCAAACATAGAACTAGCTAGCTAATCACAGTAAGGAATCATATTAATTAGTGGCCTCGACGCTGCTTCTCTAGGGTTTGGGGTGGCCTCGACAACGCTTCAAGGGGGTAATATCGACAACGACGAGATACATACACGGGAAAATAATGTTATCGAGGAGGGGGTATATCGACCCTCCCATGTGTTGAAGTTATTGGGAGGGGGTATATCGACCCCCCCACGTGTTGAAGTTATCGGGAGGGGTTTATATCGACAAGGATGACATACGTACATGGGAAAATAATATTATTGGGGAGGGGGTATATCGACCCCTCCCCACGTGTTGAAGTTATCGGGAGGGGTTTATATCGACAACAACGACATACGTACATGGGAAAATAATAGTAACGGGGAGGGGGTATATCGACCCCCCA
>NC_057810.1:89904796-89907223 GCF_018294505.1 Triticum aestivum
AAAATGAAACTAACCTAAAATGTACTAAATCAGAGAACATATATAGATAATATCCTTTTCTAAAAATGTAACCATGGAGGGGGTATATCGAGCCCCCCCCCCCTCGACCCTCTTTTCCTTATTCTTCCTTCTTCCTTCTTCCTCTTTTCTTCTCCAACACAAAACACATCTCATCTCATCTCATTTCATCCAAAAATAATTCTTTGCATATGAACATACATACATTTACTTTTTTTCTTAAATGTTACATATGAACATTTTCTTAAATGAGCATATGAACATTTTTTAAATATTAATGGGCATATGGACATACATATCAACAAAAAATAGACCTTTTTCTTGGTAACAAAAAAATGCAAAAACGAGCATTATACAACATATACAGAGCATTATACAGTGAACATACATACATACATACATACATACATACATACATACATACATACATACATACATACATACATACATACATACATACAGTGAGCATATACAGAGCATTAGACGGTGACGACCATGATGGTTGGCGGTGGCACACGCTTATGGATGACGTGCGGGGACGACAATGAGAAGGAAAGGGGAGGAGGCAGGGGCTCACAGCAGGGAGGGGTCGAGGTCGCCGACCGGAATCGGTGCGGCGGCGGACGAATGGCCTCGGGGATGAACGGGTCGCGGGAGCCGGCGTGGTGCTTCCCCGCAGCGAAGGCGACGGCAATGACGGGCGCGGGCGACGATGACGGCATCGGCGGGGGCGGCAGGCGGCTTCGGGGCAGCCTGGCGGCGACGGGGCAGGGGCGACGATGGCGGCGCGCGGACGGTGTCGGGGCGGTGGGCGGCATCGGGGCAGTGGACGGCGTCGATCTGGGTAGCCTGGCGGTGTCGATGAGCTCGGCGTCGTCGGGCGGGCCGGGGGGAAACTGGCGATGAGTTCGTCAAATTTTCCTAAGTGCTACTTATATACCCAGGCCTTTGGTCCCGGTTCGTGGCATCAACCGGGACCAATGCCCCCTTTAGTCCCGATTGGTGCCACCAACCGGGACCAAAGGCCAGTTTTCGGCAGCCCAAAGGGCGGGAAGCGGCGGCCTTTGGTCCCGGTTGGTGGCACCAACCGGGACCAAAGGCCTTCTGCTGGAACTGGTGCGGTGGGATGTTTAGTCCCACCTCGCTAGCCGAGAGGGCTCAACAGTGGTTTATAAGCGCTGCTGCACTGACCACTTCGAGCTCCTCTCAAATGCAGGCTTACGGGCCTAAAGTCACTTATCTGCCTGTGGGCCTACTGGGCCTTCTGCGGGCCTAAATCCTGGCCCATGGTAGGGTTTCTAGTCGTATTCAGGTCGTGGGGGGCCCAGTAGGAGGCACTTTTTTGTTTTTTTTGTTTTCTTTACTTATTGTTGCTATTGCGACTTCTTCCGGTGATCTGCCTCGCCTTTGAAATGCTTGCCTTTCTTTCGACATTGATGGTTGGTCGGAAGAAATCGACGATGGCCCAGGTACACATTCTTCATGCAGCTTCATAGGTATATACTATCGGTGTCAAGTAAACAGTGTGTGCATGCGTGGTATCCCTTGTTTGTCTGTCCTGAAAGGTTACTGAGAGCGGGCCAATCGTTGATGGTCACGAACAGCAACGCCTTTAGGTCAAATTCCTCCTGTTTGTGCTCATCCCATGTACGTACACTGTTTCCATTTCACAGCTGTAAAAGTTCTTCAACTAATGGCCTTAGGTACACATCAATGTCGTTGCCGGGTTGCTTAGGGCCTTGGATGAGAACTGGCATCATAATGAACTTCCGCTTCATGCACATCCAAGGAGGAAGGTTATACATACATAGAGTTATGGGCCAGGTGCTGTGATTGCTGCTCTGCTCCCCGAGAGGATTAATGCCATCCGCGCTTAAAGCAAACCATACGTTCCTTGCACTACAAAAAAAGACACATCCGTGACATTTTGGGCCAAACGAAATTTTTTTCTGTCATACATTTGACACTTCTATGATGATAATTGTGACAAAACCCGGTATCATCATAGATGTGGTGGGATCCTACTTCTATGACAAAAAATCATGACAGGAAATGGGCTTTTCGTCCTGGGCGGGCTGGAGACGCAGCTGCATGACATTGTTTGGGCCGTCCATGACGGAAAAAACCGTGGTAGAAGCGAGGGGGAGGAAAATTTCGAAGAGTTGCCGGTTACGGTGGGAGGTCGGGGGCGGAGCGATGCGCGTTTCTCTCATACGTACGTGCGTGTGTGCGAGGCGTTGGCTCTAACTGAAGCCGAGCGAGGCGTTGGGCTCTAACTGAACCCGAGCAATTGCACTGCAGGCTACGCGTTACTGAATCCGAGGGATCGATCGATGGCTGTTAACTGAACCCGATGGAGCGATTCCTTTGCTACTGCTGCTAATTGAAGCCGATCGATTGGATGAACAG
>NC_057810.1:89907935-89924246 GCF_018294505.1 Triticum aestivum
AAGTCCGTTTCATCCGTTTTGCGGTACGCCACACCCCTCCCGATGAACAGGACCCCCGTTTCGACCGTAGCGCTCCAACACAAGTCTGTTTCATCCGTTTTGCGGTACGCCACACCCCTCCCGATCAACAGGACCCCCGTTTCGACCGTAGGAGGTCCGTTTCCTCCGTTTTGCGGTACGTTAGGCCCCTCCCGATCAATAGGACCCCGTTTTGAACGTGGCTGGTCGAACACAACACCGTTTCCTCCGTTGTGCGGTACGCCATGTCTCGTTTCCATTGCCTGTTCCGTCCAAGCCCTCCCGATGAACACGACCACGCATTCCGTTCCGACCCAGCCGGTTGGCTCCCCATGAACACGACGACGATGCTGTTTCTCCGTTCCGACCCATCCATGTACGTATGCACGATAGGCATTAGAGACCCTGCCCGTATGTACATACGTGGCCGTATTTTCTTTCTTGCACCCTCGCCGTTGTACGTACGTGTACATGCTACGTGCGCGCCTCTACTACGACACGTGCCTGCCTCTACATCTACGACACGTGCGCGCCTCTACATCGACCAGTATGTACGTACACGTTCGCGACCAGAATGACAAAGCTATGTACGCTTCGACCAGGTGGGTCCCGACTGTCAAGCACTTCCTTGCGTGCGAAGATGTAGCTGGTGGGTCCCAACAGTCAGGGGGGCGAATGTTTTTTTTGCCTGGACGCACTTCCTTGCGTGCGGAGATGTAGCTGGTGGGTCCCAGCAGTCAGGGGGCGAATCGTTTTTTGTGAAATACGGTGGCCCGTCCAGTGGGTCCCCGCTGTCAGGTGGAGGAATCATTATTTTGCACGTAATAAGGAGGCACTTCCTTGCGGCGGCCGTGGACCCAGCTGTCAGCCTCTCCACGTACAGTCCACGTCCGATGGAAGTTGTTCCTTGACCACGTTGACCATGCCGCGCCAAGAGCACCACGGCGGTGGACGACGGCGAGGCCTAGGAAGGGGACGACTCGGAGCCGGGGAAGACGCAGCAGTGGATGCCCACGCGAAGAGGAGTACGAGGATTCACTGGTTCGGCTGCAGTGTGAGGCTGCTGTCACCGCAGAATAACAGGGGGTGTGGGTGAGTAGAGGGATGGCCTGGACAACGGTGGGAGTAGTAGGGGGCAGTGAGGCCTCCGCGGCATCACAGCCGGCCACGGGAGGCAAGAGCATGCGGCACGACCGGCGCTGGTTTGGGCGGCTGGAGCAAGAAGACCAGAGGTTGAAGAAGCACTACGGCCGTTGGATGAACATCGTACGGTAACAGGAGCTAGAATCGTTCATATTGACTAAGTTGACAAAGCCCTCCGTCCCCGTCAACTTGGAAGGCCCACAGGTTAGCCTCCCACTATGCTGGGTTCCAGCTGGCAGGGGGAGTATTCATTTTTTTGTGCATAATAAGGAGGCACTTCCTTGCGTGCGAAGATAGCTGGTGGGTCCGACATGTCAGTTGGGGGCACGTTTTTTTTGCGAAATACAGAGGCCCTTCCGATGGGTCCCAGATGTCGGTGGAGGAATAATTATTTTGCGCATAATAACGAGGCACTTCCTTGCTGCGGCCGTGGACCCAACTGTCAGCCTCTCCACGTACAGTCCACGTCCGATGGAAGCCGTTCCTTGACCACGTTGACCACGTCGCTCCGAGAGCACTAGGGCGATGGACGACGGCGAGGCCTAGGAAGGGAACGACACGGAGGCAGGGAAGACTCGGCAGTTGTTTCCCACGCGGAGGGGGATACGACTGTACGAGGATTTACTGGTTCGTCTGCCCTCGCCGGAGAATAACAGCAGGTGTGGCCGTGTGGGTGAGTAGAGGGATGGCTAGGCCAGCGATGGGAGTACGATGGAGCGGTGAGGCCTGCGCGGCAGCACAGCCGGCCGCGGGGAGGAGGGAGTAGGCAGTCCCGTCGGTGCTTGTTTGAGCGGCTGGAGCAGGAAGAGCAGATATTGAAGAAGCACGGCGGCCGTTGGATGGACATCGTACGGTCAATGGAGCTAGAATCGTTCATATTGACTAAGTTGACAAAGCCCTCTGTCCCCGTCAACTTAGTAGGCCCACAAGTCAGCCTCCCACCATGGTGGGTCCCAGCTAGCAGGGGGAGTATTCATTTTTCTGTGGGTAATAAGGAGGCACTTCCGGTGGGTCCGAGCTGACAGCGGGGGGAACGTTTTTTTCGCGAAATACGGTGGTCCGTCCGGTGGGTCCCAGCAGTCAGGGGCAAATGTTTTTTTTCGCGAAATACGGTGGCCCGTCCGGTGGGTCACAACAGTCAGGGGGAAACGTTTTTTCCGTGAAATATTGGTGGCCCGTTCGGTGGGTCCCTGCTGTTAGGTGGAGGAATGATTATTTTGCGCGTAATAAGGAGGCACTTCCTTGCGGCTGCCGTGGACCCAGCTATCAGCCTCACATACAGTACTCTTCCAATGGAAGTCGGTCGTTGACCACATTGACCACGCCGCGCCGAGAGCACCAGGGCGGTGGATGACGGCGAGGCCTAGGAAGGGGACGACGCGGAGCTGAGGAAGACGCGACAGTGGATGCCCACGCGGAGAGGAGTACGAGGGTTCACTGGTTCGGCTGTGGTGTGAGGCTACCGTCGCCGCAGAATAACAGGGGGAGTGGGTGAGTGGAGGGATGGCCTGGCCAGCGGTGGGGGTAGTATGGGGATGGTGAGGCCTCCGCGACAGCACAGCCGGCCACGGGAGGCAGGAGCATGCGGCACGACCGGCGCTGCTTTGAGCGGCTGGGGCAAGAAGACCAGAGGTTGAAGAAGCACTACGGCCGTTGGATGGACATCGTTGACCACGCCACACCGAGAGCACCAGGGCGGTGGACGACGGCGAGGCCTATGAAGGGAATGACAGGGAGCTGGCGAAGACACGGCAGTGGCTGACCACGCGGTGGAGAGTACAAGGGTTGACTGGTTCGGCTGCCGTCGCCGGAAAATAACAGGAGGTGTGGGTGAGTAGAGGGATAGACATGCCAGGGATGCGAGTATGATGGGGCCGTGAGGCCTGCCCGGCAGCACTGCCGTCCACAGGAGGCGGGAGCAGGCGGTTCCGACGGCGCTGGTTTGGGCGGCTGGGGCAGGAAGATTAGAGACTGAAGAAGCACGATTGCCGTTAGATTGACATCTAACTCTGTGACGCTGGTAGAGTCGATTGTTGACTAAGTTTCTTTTTAAGAAACCTTGTGTACGCATGAACTTAGTAGGCCCACATGTCAGCCTCCAAATCTGTGGCAGACAACATAAAGCCCATTTGCTATTTTTTACAATTTGCAGCCCATTTGCTATTTTTTATAATTTGCAGCCCATTTGCTAATTCTTAAGTAATTTATTACATCCCATTTTCTGCCCAGGACCATGATCAAAAAGTTCAACCTTATTTTGCATATTTCGGTGGAGTCCAAACTGTTGTAATCCCGAAATGATAAATTTTTTAAGAACTTATTGATTTGCCAAAAAAATCATTTTGTTTTTGTAAGCAAATAAGACGTGGGACAATTGAGTTGGTTTAAGGGAAAACCAGTGGTAAAAAAATCAGCGCTGGGTGGGAAAAACAACAAAAATAAGGATGTAAATATGAAAAGGGAATTTTATGTGTTTTCATAATGATACGTGTATATGAACTAGTAAAACTATAGGTAGAGATTAGAAAACGGATGTAGGACATGCGTTTCAAGAGGAAAATAGAACTGGGCTGTGTGTTTGATTCAGTAACAAAACTGCCTGTGGATGTTGTAAGACAAAATATAACTAACGCTGGCGGGCCAGAGGCTAGTAGATACCTGCTGGATCTTTGTGCCCCGTTGTCGTCATGGGCTGGGCCTGTTAAAAACAAAACCAACCCTGGTCAGTCTACAACCCAGTTGAAACTTGCTCGACCTGAAAAAACAATATACGTGCTCAATAAACGAGAGAATTCTGCAAGCACAGACTGATAACTGGGACACAACATGGATATTGTTTTTTTATCGTGATAATAAGTGCATGCACTTGTTTCAAAAAAACTGCAGAACTGGGAATTCGAACGGCGGGTGCTTATGCTACCCATCAAATAAAAATCAGGTGCCTGAGAATTCGTTTCAAAACAAATGATTTAGCTTTATATCCACGTCGACCCTCGGCATGATGGTTGGAAGCAAATGCAAGTTCATACCAAAAGATCGTTAACAACAATACCAACTTGCGGACGACAAGGTAGTACAACTACCAATACCAAACTACTCCTGGCCCTAGTGTTTGTCTGGTAGAAAATCTTGCAGAGGACCAGCTCCCGCTCCTTCTCTTGCTCCAGGCCCCCGATGTGGTACTGGTGCATCACCCAGTTGGTCCTCTGCTGGTCAAAGTTCTTGTTGGTGTGCAGCACCAGAACCTTTTTTGCTGCCCGTCTGCCGGCCGTTGACCATCACAGGCAAGGTATTGCCGGTCTTGTGCCACATCGCGTGTGTGCCGCACTCCGACTGTATCTTGCGACGCGTCCACGTTCCCCTTTTGAATGCCCTGGAATTGCGCTGGAAGAAATGCTTCCTTAGGCCACTCAGTGTGATACCTGCAGTATTGTGGAATACAAGTTTTAGTGTACCTAGTTGGCATTTTCATAACATCTTTGGCATGTAGCAGTCACTTGTTTCACTTTTTATTAACTGTCAAATTGTAATTGTTTCACTAGGTCTGCGTCTAAAAAGAAAAATAGAGCTATAAACAAAGGAATATGTTTGTGCAAGTAGACGGCCGATCGGTGTCTTACCTGGAAGTTTCTCAGGTTGGGTGTAGCATATGCCGTGCTCGCTGTCGATGGTTGGTATGAGCAAATCAATGAGAGACTTAAATCTCGCGCTGTCAACAGTCACTTTGGCCTCAAGGTGCTCGATCAGCTCCTGATCCGTGGGATCGAACTTGACGCCAGCCGGCAGCACCGGCCAATCCTTCTTTGACTTGCATCGGTAATTCCAGTTATATGGTACTCAATGTATGAACAATCGACTGTTTTAAGTGAATGATGAAAGATTTCGATAGAGTAAAAACTCGCGCTTCTTCGACAGTTGTACGAGAGTAATTGCCATGCCGTTTTGCAAGGGCGCTTGTAAAAACTCTAAACTCTATTCTCCTCTTATTTAATGGATGAGGCAAATCTTTTGCCCCCATTTCACAAAAAAAATATTTCGACAGATAAGTGGTACTCCAAATCTGAAGTCCGGAATACCCGAACATGCCGCCGGGTTTCTTGTGTCACCTCACGCGCAGCGTGTTGTCACGTCAATTCAATGTGTGGACATGATGAATAATTTGACCGACGTATACTAGTACTTCTACTGTACTACTTACTAGTCGTATTTAGTGTCACAATTTATACATATATTTAACTAACAAGTACACACTTGAAGCCTAACTGATATATATGTATATATATGGCTTCTGCACAACATCTCCATCATCATTATCAGTACATCCTACGCAGGTGAGTTAGGATGCACTTGATCCCAGGAAGGTATCTATCCTTCAAACTAGAGGAGTGCTTCAAACTAACAACAGTACATAATATCCAACAAAAGAGGGTCATGCTACAGCAGCAGAATACATGACTCAGTCTAGATATCAACACGAATCAAGTTGTGCATATTTGCTATTGGCATGAACCACATCGCCGCATGTCGGGTTTGCAAAAGCCATCCATCGCATGGAAGCTTGATGCCTTTCACACACTGAAGATTACGTGGCAACAAGTTGTGTCGATGAATCTCTGGATATGGTGATTCATGAAACCCATGGTATGATGTGTAAACACAGCCCCCCTCGCGAATGGAAGTTGCATAGCACAGTAATCATCGCCGGTGATATGATCGATGATTGGTTGGATGATCGGATAATTGAGCCCGAGGAACAAGGAGTGGTTGCCAAGGCTGTAAACCCGCCTCCAATTGAATACGCCTGGCCCAACGGAGCTGGGATCTTTCTTGAATACGAAGCAGCCATAGCCATCAATGTCACGAACGCCCCACGCATTGTACTACATGTGGTTTGATGTAATGGTTTGGTCAATTTGGTATGTGTGAATGAGCATCAAATGACCATCGTCAGCTGAACAAGCGATAAACCAGCACCCATCGGCTGGTATGATTCTAGGTCCTGGAATCATGAAGGCCAGCGCATTTGCGTCTGCTGCAACAATTCAAATTGGAGGCCAAAAGGACAAAAATAAATAATCATGTTCAGAGTATGTGTGGAATTTAGATTATTATAACAGTGACACATATCATAGACAGAGAATTGCAATGCCGTGGTCATAATCATACCCCAAGTTAAAAAAATAAGCCAATGGCTTTCATATTCTAGCAACATGTCATGGTTCAAACATCATGTAACAATGAGAGGAAAATAGCTATGACAGCGCCTACTCATATTCTACCATAGCACTTACTACTACTATTCTCATATCAACTCTAAGCAATAACATGCGTTGTTATAAAAATCTAGTAAATGAGAGTAACATATAGCAATCATGATGTTATGCTCATAATATGTATTCTAACAATCATTAGATGCCAATTGTTCTCATATCAACTCTAACAATAATATGTGTGGTCATAAAAATCTTGGAAATGAGAGGAACATATAGCAATGATGTGGTTATAGACATGCTATGCATTCTAAATTTGTAACAAATGAACAGGCAGTCGTATTCATAAGGTAAAGATGAGATGAGATAGAACAATTACACGACGATAGATTCCACCAGTATAGGCAACCAATCTGTGCATCGACCGCGTAAACGATGCCAACGTGCACTATAGCATCAGACAGAAATGTTGCCTCAACAGGATTGATGATGAGCCATAACCATGTATGGCGATCGGATTCCAGATAGACTAATCCTATGTTGAACAAGGCAATGAGCTTGTAATCCATGTAGTCTTCTGATGGTGTGGGCACTTCGCAGATTACAAATTTCTGCAAACGGAGGTCGAGCCAAAAGCTTGACGCGTCTCGTGCGTAGTAGGCAGGAGTGTCCGGCGGGCCGCGAGGCTTGATGTTGGCGGTATCGAACGATGGAAGGGTGATCTCTCGCTGGGTGTAGATATCCACGAGACGCCACTGACTACCGGTGTGGTGGATGAGGACGATACAGTTGGCCTTCATGCCCGCCCAGTAGTGGCCGCGCATGAAGGACAAGTGGACGAGTAGTGGTAGCACAGGTGGATCGTCAAGTCGGTGTCTGGGCCACCTGCGAGGATCAGGTATCAGCAAGCAGGGTGTCTTGAAAAGAGCCGGCCGGTTGCAGACGAGTAGACGGTACAAAGACACCGAGCATGCGGCCAGACGGACGGTGCTGAGTAGGTCCATACGACTACAGATCTGCTCCAAGAGAACATTGGGGAGGGAATTCCAATTGTGGCTCTGCGTGTCAGTCGGTTCTGCCATTGGGGTTTTCGGTGCCTGCGAGCCAGCGGGGAAGTGGATTCGGGCGGGCGAGCGAATAAGCTTCTCCTCGTGTGGCCGAGCAGTGAGTGGGGGGATATGGTACGCGCGAGCTACCAAGGAAGATGGCGCGAGCGGGCGAGCAGTGAGCGGGGGTAAATGGTGTGTGGCCGACGATGGGGAAGAGAGGAGGAAGAAGAAGAGAGGAGAAAGAAGAGTGGCAGACGGGGAAGGAAGTGCATTAAATCTAAATTCTACTAGTACTACTACCAGGATATAGGCACCATCCTCCGGAGTGTAAATAGCTACACCGATGACATGTGGGTCTACCACATGAGGGCCCATATGTCAGTTAATGGAGGACACAGGTGCGTAGGCGTATTTGCGGAAGCGTGCTCTACTGGCAAACATGATGGCAGTACTGTGTAAGGCTGATTTAGTAACACCAACACGCTGGTTCAGCTTATTAATTACGTGTCCCATCTGCTACAGCGTGTATTGTCACTTCACTACAAAGACTAGTTGAATAGTTCTCTCTGACCGAGATGGGGAATGATGGATCGCGAGGATTACCTTTCTACAGTATCCCTATGCCTCTACGCTCACTTCACTCATTTTGCTCCGTACCTAGTCACTTGTTGAAATCTGTAGAAAGACAAATACTCCGTATTTGGGAACATAGGGAGGCTTTTACTCTGTACTGGAGTATTTGGGAACAGAGGGAGTATCACCATATGAGGGAACAGAGAAAGTTTGACATATGAACATGTCAATGGGAGGGAGTAAGCCCCATGCATGCATGCATGCATGCAACATGCAACACTCACACATACTCCACATGGACACACGCAACACTCACGCACCCATGCCGCACACAGCACACGACGCAACACACACGCTCACGCTCAAGTGCTCAACCTACTCCCTACGTCCGTGAAAGACTGTACATTTAGAGATTTACACATTGACCAGGGTATAATTAACGCCCAAAAGTAGCAGACTTATGTGTGCATGCAACCATTGAGATAAGAAGATTAAATGAAGGCCGTTGCATGCTGTAATTAAGGATAGACATGTAGCCTATACCTACAGCACAAGTTGGTGCATTAGTCAATCAATATCGATTTAGATTAAAGGCTAAATGCATTGGAAGTGTAGATGTACATCATGTACTACTACACTCTTTGTTTTATAGCCGATGTACACTCTTTGTTGGAAGGCCGAGGGAGGACACGTGCATGCACTCACATACACAGCTAGGGTGGTTCGGGCGCAAGGGTTGGACTCATGTGGTGCCTGCATAAAATTTTGTTTAACTGATTTCTTTGCTCCGCCAACTGACAGGTGGGACCCAGAAACCAGGTGGGACAATTTAACCAGTCAACAAAGTGCCACGTCGACTATGTGGCCGGTCAGTAGGGTGCAATACGGTGCTCTACGATGAGCTAGTGATCGTATAATTGATGCAAAACTATATATAGTGACCGTAAAGAGCGTATTGTTACATACTTTGACCACCAGTGTATTTTTCTCGTTTCAAATTAAGCCATATTAATCGAAAAGGACGCAGTATGGACTACTACTAGTACTAGTACTGCTTTGATGTGTCCCGTCAACTCGCCGAACGAGGAGAAGCTTGCTTAATACGCCTCTCCCTCGCCCACGCGCGTGGTGGTTCGCAGGACGAGGAGAGGGTTTTGACTACAGCGCCCTCTCCCTCTTCCTCTCCCTCGCCCTCGCCCTCGCGGTGGACGTGCAACAGTTCAATCGGTGTCAGATTGCCAGACGCATATTGTACTGTAGTATCATCATTGTTGGAACTTCCGAAGAGGCGAAGAGGCAAGTGCAAGGTTCACACAAGTACGAACTGTTGAACCTCCCGAAGAGGCAAAGAGCCAAGCGCAAGGTTTTATAGGAGTTGTCGTCCTAGTAGGAGTGTACTACAACTATAGTGAACGATGCTACTGTATGATGTCGCCACCTCACGTATATCCAAAGCTGTGCCACCTTTTTTTTCTCAAAGAGCGTGTTCGAGCCTGTGCAACAACCACACAAGTTGCACATACACATAACACATTTACTAGTAATAAATTCTAAAGGACAAACGCCAGTATGCCACACAAGTTCATCTCCAATTCATGTGATAAATTTGTGCATGACTAGTCTACGTATATTCACAGCGCTACCGTTCACAATTACCGTACTCCACTTACACGTTATAGATGGGCTACATGCATGTCCTCCTCCAGGATCCAGTCCCAGGTGTTCTTCATGGATGGCACGATGCATAGCGGTGGGCAACAGGAATCATTGTCGCAGCTTTCTAGTCCGGTTCCACACGATGGAGACTCATCCAAGCTGAAGCGGCATAAATCAAGGATAGCGTGTCCCAGCATGTCGTTCATCCGGCGGTGCGCAATGAAGACACAACCATGCTTCATGAACGGCAGGCCTTCCGTGTCGTGCACGTAAGGTGGCATCCGCTTCACAATGGGGTAGCTGTCCCCGATGAAAAGCGAGTACTCTCCAAGAGTGTTCCTCGGCACCCACGTAGCATCACGGGGGTCGAACTCGGCGCTGTTCATCTGGTACACGCGGCATCCCAGATCTGGACACATGGTGACGTACATAGTCAAGGTCCATGCATAATAATGTTGTGCTCAAATATGGCGATCAGTAATACTGTGCAGCAAATAGTACTACTCCGGTATAGAGGAAGTAAAATAACCGGCTTATTATATATAGCCACTCTTGGCTACATGGATGAGATAGTAAGACATGGAAAAACAAAAATGGTGGCAGCTAGTGGGTTCAAGTCTTCAAGGGCCCAACTAGCTATACGCGTCCTCCAAGGTAAAAAGTACTCCTACTAGTAGTACTAAGTATACTACTAGTACAACAATGAAAGAGAAGGCGAGAGGGTTAAAAAATGGAATACCTGGGTAGATGGTGACGGTCCGATCATGGTAGATTGTGTGACCATGTTGCACATCAGTGGTACCATGGGTAATGACTGCTAAGATAGTTGATCCCAATATGCCAAAGTCAGCTACAAGGTTCCAGGTTAGACCGAATCGCGGATGCAAATGCACATCCAGGATCGGCGATCTTATTTTGATCGGGGAATGACTGGTCCCTGCAAAATAATGGAGTACCGTTAGGGATGCAAATGATGGTTTGTGCATTCCGTTTGTAATCTCCCGTACCGTAGGATGGCAACCAGATGAAACAAGTCCCCTGGCTTGTCACCGCGAAGATGCGGCCTAGATGGCGCACGGCATCTTCGAACGTGTAGGGGTACAAATCTGCCTCCGCCAACATGCGCCAGCCTCTGCCGTTACTGCGTCTTGCATTGATGGCAATCCTTATGTCGAACACCGCAATGAGATAGTAATCGTCGTAGCCGCTTCGCTTTGTCGGCGGGTCCGCAATTGCTATCTTCTTCAATCTCATGTAGGAATCATCATACGTATTCAAGCCCAGCCAGTCCGGAAGGCCGATCTCAATGGTGGAGAAGGGGTCTACCGGAACGGCCGCACTGCTGTGGATGTTGTGCAAAATGATGGTGGTATCCGGCCGGAGGTATGCAAGCCAATCTTCGTTGGCACCGACCCAGTCCTATATAAAAGTTGGTGGGCAGCAGAGAAATTATGGGATGGAAATGGAATAACTAAGTACTACATGATCAAACTCCATTACTGACCTGCTCATCGGACAAAATCCGACTACCTCTCAACGTCGGCAACTCTATCGGAGTCAACATGCAACCATGGCCAGGGAGCGGTGGACTGTTCGAAGGATTGTCCCATAGAAGAACCTTCTCCTCGAGGACGCATGGAAGACCAACAAGCATGGCCTTTTCCCAAACCTGTTTAAGCAGCGTCTTGAAAAGTTGGTGCAGGAAGCACGGAGTCTTGCGGCGGTGAGGACGTCGGAGCGGCGTGCGATTTCTCCCAAAGGATCATCGTCCAAGGTCTCCCAGCCCCGACGAGGAGGAGAACCGCCTGGCGAATCCATGGGAGCAGCAACAAACTGCCTTCTCTTTGGGGGGAGGGGAACTGGCGAGGAGGAGATAAGAGCATAGTAACCGCAGGGCCTCGTCCCTTCCAACTGTAGATCGTTCCTCAGCGAAGGGGTGAGGCTATTATTTACTACTAGTACTAGCATTATGGAACATTATGGGATTGCATTATACTATAAATAATAGCACTAGTAAGAAATTTTTGGCACTAGGTAGTAGTTTTTTGGCGTGGATTAAGAAATTTTGGGTATGTTTTTGCCATTTTTTGTACACGCCAGCTAGTGTCCAAAAATGTCTTACATTATGTGACGGAGGAGTACGTACTCGTACTATAGCAGTACCGGTACTACTTTTCTAAACTACGAGTATTAGTGCGATGTACTATACTTCTAGTCTAGTCTAGTCTAGTACTACCTCCGTCCTGGTTTATAGGTCCCTTTTATAGTTTGTGCCAAATTTTGACTAAAGATTTAACTAATAAAATGTTAATGCATGTCAAGAAAAATTATCTCATTGGATTCGTCTTTGAACATAGTTTTGAAAAATATAATGTTTGGTGACATGCGTGAACATTTTCTTAGTTTAATCTATGGTCAAAATTTGGCACGTAATACAATGGGGACCAATAAACCCGGACAGAGGTAGTATAGTGCACCAGTTTTGAACTCTTGAATCTCAGGGCCAAGGAGCTACAGTTGGAAGTGGAGGGTACTACTGTTCTGTAGAACCATCGCTGTACTATCAATGCAGGGGAAGTACACCTGCGTAGTGGCCTAGTGGGTACTCTCGGTGCTATATTCAGCCGCTCCTCTCATGTAGGAGTAGCTGGCCTACTCAGCCGCTCCTCTCACGCACACACTAGCAGCCTGTTTATCAGCAACGGTTACTGCGGTCTGCGGGGGCAGAACATTTGAGTTATTTGATACAACGAGACTAGGCTTTTCGCTTCCATTTGTGGAGGTGTAATGGATCTCGTCGAACTTTGTTAGTAGTTCCTTCTTTATGAATGAGATGAAGCAAAGTTTTTGCCTCCGTTTCAAAAAAAACACATCAAGAGGAATTTCTTTTATAGTAGAGCCGATAATGGAGTGAAGTCCATGCGTGCAATGCCACAAGCTACAGAGTACTAGTAGTACAACACTTTAGATACAGTACAGAGCCATATTGCACAGTTCCCAATGCCTCGCCAGGCTTTTCCGGCTCCTCGGGCTTAATTGGGAGGTGCTAGTTTAAATATGCTACTACTAGCTGATGAGGAAGCTGCAAGCGAGGTGCGGCTAGGGCGAGCATGCGAGCCACGGGATGCTGGGAAGGAAAACCCGTTCACGTGGCGAGGCTGTCCAGTGCACCCAGATTGTGGGGCCGCACGTCCGTTTGACTTCAAAACTCAAACTACCCGTGTAAAATATTGGCTCGTAGCGAAGTGTAGTACTAGTACTATTTTTTTAAAAGGCCGATGTGCGTTTGGCCGGGATCGAACCCACAAAATGAGGTATACACTCCCGCGACCACTAGTAGTACTCGTTGGAGTACAACGCAACCTAGAATCGCCTTTTGTCGCTAGTAGTACGTACATTGTTCCTTACAAGAAACCCCTAATAATGCAAGAAACCACTAAAATGCCAAAAAAACTACTACCACTTGCATATGTTGCGGACTTAAGATAAGACTACCTTATCAACCATTGTACATGCTCTTACCAACCAAAATCCTCGAGTGACCTCCTACCTCCGGCCCGTCCACCTAGTCATCCTAGGCCATGGGACGCAGCTACCGCCGCCGGCAGAAGGCGAGGTCAAAACCGCTGGCGGTGCAGAGCCCATGTTGCGGCAGCCCGGATGCTAGCTCCGTCTGGCGCTTGCGGCCGCTAGCTAGCCAAGATAGCTCCGTCCAGCTGCTTGTCTACTAGGTTTGCTATCTAGATTGGCACGGCAGCGCGGCGGCTTGCTCGCGCGCGCCGCACTCAGGCCAGCCATCTGGCTCGAGCGAAGGCCAGCGTGGCGGCTTGCTCGCTCGTGAGTCATGCTCGGGCCAGCCTGCCTACCCGTGCGGAGGCCAGTGCGGCGTCCGGCCTGTCCGACGGAGCGGCGGCCAACTCGCTCATCACCGGCGCCACCGTCGAACACGCATCAGTACTGTTTGAAGTAATGTTCAGGAAAAATAATGATTTGAGGGGGAATAATAGGATAGATGGTCAGATGTGGGTCCCTTGTGTCAACGGTCAAACAAAATGTGTTGGTTTAAGCCGCCTCGTCAGCACGGACGTGTGGGCCAACCCAGTCATAAATGGGTTTAAACGAACCTAATCGGTAGGAGTACTAGGTAGTACTACCTCTCTCTCAGTTTACACGGCGTGTGCGTACCCCTAGGTCGTCAATTTGACCAACCTAATACAAGTCATATATTACAAAAAATATACCAACGTACACTATGGAGTTTCTACTTTCAAAAGGTATAATTTTTGTGCTATATAGTTTATATTAGGGTGATAAAATTGACAACCTAGGTATACGAACAAGACTTGTAAACTGAAACGGAGGTAGTAGAAGTTTTTGGCGTGGATTAAGAAATTTTGGGTATGTTTTTGCTATTTTTTGTACAATAGATTCTTCCTAGGGCTGGTTGAAAGTGGTAGTTTTTTGTTAAATACTCTACATATTGTAAGTAGGAGTGAAAGTTAAGCTTTGGAAGCCAATAAGCAAGGCTAGTTACATAGTGCATATGTGTACATGATTGAAAGTAAATATCAACCATGAGTGACTAATATCTTGATGGAAAACTCGAAACTATGGAATACTAGAAAAAAAAATACATGGTTGGAAATACTAGCAATGTTCATGTCCGTTGCAATGAATCATAATTAGAATAATACTTATTCACAAACTTGGTACGAAACACCCTAATTTTGATATACATATGTATATTATGTTTCAATTATAATATATTCCTTGGGCTATTTTGGTGAGGTCAGGGAGGGATGTGGTTGGTTTTAAGATACTAATTATGGGTTTTTCTGCAAATTGGTAGACAAGTGGGATGTTGGTGAGAAAAGGCAACAACTTACCTCACAATCGTTAGATGTAGATCTAATGGTCAGAAACGACGGATGGCAGACACACCAGCATCACCAACTTAGTCTTGTGTAGGAGTACTAGCAAGATCCGTGCATTAACGGAACATCAAGATGCATTTTTTTATAAAAACACTTGTTGTGATTGACCCTTGCGGAGTAATCCCATGTGTAAAAACTAATGATATCTCGAGAAATATGAGATAAGGTGAAGAGGAGTTGGGTGTGGTGGTGGTTGGTGGTCGGACTGAGCGGAGGCATGGGGATTGACGACGCCGGCAGCGGCCACTAGGCCAGTTTGTTCCAGAGGCTTCCTTTATTAATTGCTCAACAACGAGGTTTGTTGGAGATAAGGATGAATGAGGGAAGGCCTTGTCTACAAATGTGGAGAGGGGTGCGAGTATCTTTTATTTTAATTTCCATCCGTCAGATATAGATCAGACGGTCTATATTGCAAGATGGCACACGTACCATCATCACCAACTCGGTTTTTTATAAAAGAAGAAATATAAGTATGGATATACAAACGTAGTATCGATACTTGCTTCCGTAAACTAGCATCTACATTCTATTCAACACCTCAGCATGTGGGGCCTTAGCACAATGACTTATCGACTGTGTAAAACAAAGATTTTCCCGTCGCCGACAAGGAGGGGGTGACGGCGGCGCGCTTTTTGGCTTGCTCTAGTCCTACTAGGTGGTGTAAGCACGTGTAGATTTATTCTTTTTCACGTCTCGTGTTCGCCGTACTGCCACGACTGCTGATGAGTAGACGGTAAGTTATTCACGGGGAAACCCTTGTTGAGCCTGTTTGCGAGAGAGAGAGAGAGAGAGACAATCTGCATGTGCGATATGTTAGAGACTGAGGCAATGATAACAGATTTTTTGTGTCTATGTGTGTGGAGGATAGAGAGATACATGTACATGGGGCTTTGTGTTGTGTAATGTGGAGATACATATACATAATTAGAGAGTGAGTGTGTGAGGTACACATGCGGACATGGGGAGAGATGAGGATCCAGATAAATGGGTGTTTGTGCGTGTCTGTGTGTGTTTGTGCACGCGTTTGTGTGTGACAGGGAGAGAGTGTATGTGGAGTAGAGAGACCACTGATGATGTAAACCTAGTATAAGGGAAGGGGGAATGGTGTGACATGTGTAGTAGCGAGATAGCACGGGTGCGGGCGGGGGGAGCAGACTATTTGGAAGATACATCGAGTGTGTGTGTGGGAGAGGGGTGTGAGAGCGAGAGAAAGAGAGAGCTAGCGACGAGAGAGAGAGAGAGAGAGAGAGAGAGAGAGAGAGAGAGAGAGAGAAAGAGAGAGAGAGAGGAAGAGAGGGGGCGAGAGGGGTCGTTTGTGTCCATAAATGGCGTATAGACAGGGAGACAATGTTGATGTTGTCCGAAATTGGCCTATGAATGGAGACGCAGGGGAAGTGAGTCATCGTGTGTGTGATAGGGACTTCATGAGAGATCTAGAATAGATGGTGTAGAGAACAATGTGCAAAATCGAGAACGATTATACATTAGGGAGCTATGCAAAGAGTCACGACATATATGTATACAGGGAAGGAGCTGGGGCGGGTCCGCATGTGGGAGAGATAGAAAGAGTTGAGTGGTGCACAAGGAGACAAAGTGTGCTTGTTTGCAGTGGGGGTGGTGTGTGAGGTGAGTGCGCGAGAACCACATAACTAGGGAGATAGACGTTTGGGGGCGACGTTTTGTGTGTATGGTAAATATACACTCTACATAGTGCGTGTGCTTGGGTAA